>NW_026250954.1:0-272814 GCF_022114955.1 Emericellopsis cladophorae | reverse complement strand
TTAATTTATATTAACACGTGGTCCTTCAACTGGGGTCTGGGTGTCCCGTCTGTGTGGTGGTGCCCCTTGGGGCAGCCCCCCCCCCCCCCCCCCCCCCCAACATCACGCACGCCGAAAGCTATTCTTAGCTTGGAAAAGTGTGAGAAGAAACAAGGTGGGGACCTTGAAAGACTTTTTCCTACATATACGATCTGGCAATGCAGGAAAGCTCCATCAATGCGTGTCCCAAGTGCGTCGGTTTCGTTGGTCACCGGCGTACATATAGGCCGGTCCAGTCCCTGCACCACAATTTTCCCGAGAACGTAGAAGCACCCCGACGTTGCAACGGGGCTTGCATATGCCACGCTCGCGGCTGAAGCCAAAAACTTTGTGCAACAGACAGTGCAAGATCCAGGCCCAGTCGCTCGGGGGATCGGACCGACCGGGGCACCTTGGGTCTGCGTCGAGTCGAGTGCGTTTCCATTTGCTCCGCTGGAAGTATCCGCAGTTTATCAGCACGCCTCCCTCTCCTGCTTTGAGGCGCATTTTTAAGGACATGGACTGTCGTGGACTCCGCCCTGCCCCGCCTTGCACACATTGTGACGTACATAGTACCTTGCGGAACGTTGACCTGAGAGAACTACGGAACAAAAGCAACTAGGCCAGCTCCACATGAATCCGAGACGACATGGATGCTGCACGCACAAGCGCGTATGCGTACGGACAGCATTGGCGGTGGAGAATTACTATAGCGCTGCGCAGCCGCAGCATCATGCAGGATCAGCTCTCAGGATCCTAATCGTCCGGCCGGCTGGCTGCACTAATACCGTGCGTGGCGCTCTCCAATTCGGCCTTTGGTTCCTTGCGTCAGGGCTACCTACATAAGCAATGCAAATATTTTCCCGATCAATAAACTTTGTGCGGGGTGTCTGTCACCCACACTGCTATTCGGAGTAGATCGATCATTCACGCTTGCTTACTCCGTATACGCGCGAGACTAGACTAGCCTTGTACGGTCAAAGGCCAGGGGCCTGCTTGATCAGATGTGAGGGCGTGGCGGGCCTTGCTTGGCCTACCAGTCATGGACGTCCACGCCTCAACTGTGGCCGGCGTTACAGGACGAGGCGGTCATCGCCGCGAGCGCAGACTGCAACTACACCGAGTCTGGTAAACCTTGTGTCATGTCATCCGCAGCGGGAGCCATCTGAATGAACGGTGTCGACGCTCACTCGTACTTGGCCCATGGTTCGCTCACTCTCACTCTTTGCACTCTGATCAGTCAAATCATGCTCCATCTTAGAATCAACATCTAGCTCCATGTCCATCGCCTGCTGGCCGTTCGCCAATGGCCTCCTTCTTTCAGCCAGGGCCGAATGACCCTGCCCTCGCGGATTGCGAGCCGGGGAGATTTCAGATCTATTGCAACAGCATCAACTCGGTGCAAGACCTTTTCCAGCCATGGTATCAGATCTTGAACCTTTCCATTGGCGGCGCTGCCATATTGATTCCACTCGTTTTGGCCGTGATCGCATTCATTGCTCATGCCTGGGCGCGTTACTGCTCCCACAACACAAAGTCAGTACCATGGTGCCCCCAGTCCGTCGCGAATCTTGCTGACCGAACTAGGCCTCCAAGGCGGCGTACATCTGCACCAGCCGTCAAACGTCAACCTACACCAGGCACGTGGAAATCGGCGAGATCTTTCAAGCTCCTTGACCAAGAGCACGTCGAGCTCCCAGACCTCACACCAAGTGTTGTTGAAACCAAAGACCATGTCTCGATTACGTCACGAAATGCGGAGAGGACCATCAAGATCTTCATGACAGACGCGGATCAGGCTCAACTTGCCGAAAGGCTCAGAGCCATCAGCAAAGGATCTGATATCGACGCCATTGGGCTGCACTGCTCAGATGCCACCGACCTGGAGACACTCGAAGGCTTGCTCCGCGAGCTGCTGGAGAGCAACATTCCAGCAGTCCTCATAGCCAGCCATGACAGCAACATATGGCCCCACGTCGATCTCCGCGTCCTGTCTGGTATCGTGATAGAAAACGCTTGCATCTTACCAAGCGGCGAGCGCCGCGATTACTTTCGATCCCGAACGCTACAAGATGTCGTCGGAAAATGCAGCAAGATCAGAGAAAGCGACCCGGACTACTTTGTTGGCTTCGCAGACACGTGGGAAGTGAGACCTCATCCGGCCGTCATCAGAAGGGCCGTCAAACTGGCAGAGCACTTTGGTGCCCTGCTGGAACATGGTCCAGTCCGAACAGGAGAAACTGGGGCAATCCATGCTGAGGCTGCCAGTCAGACGCTCAGTGGATTCGAGTTTCTCAGACGACCACAAGTCATCGAGCTACAGCGATCTTGGAGTACAGAAGCCCAAAAAGTTCTCGTCTCGGAGTCGCAGCAGTCCACCAATGTTGCACGACTACCTCTGCATGGGATCGAAAGTGTGATCCCAAAGATTTCCCAATACTTGCAGAAATTCGAAATACCGTCGTCTCTCGAGGATCTGAGGCACCAGCACACCTCTTTCGTGCAGCCGCCCGATTATTCGTCCTCACCCATCTCTCGAGACTGCTTCTGGACAAAGTCCAGCCAGGGCAGCCCAATGGCCGAGAAGGGGTACTACCCTATCACGACGGAACCCGGCGCAGCTCATTATAGCGCTGTGGTCGAGATGCAGAAACACTTGAAGCGCTTGGATATGCTCCAACCCTCCAAGGGCGCCGATACGCACCGTCTCATCAAGGAACTGCAACAGCTTGAGTGTGGCTACCCCATGGTGAGCCTGGTGGATCGACTCGTCGAAGGCCTTCGAGAAGGCCGCATCATAGTGTTCAAAGGTCTCGATACGGGCTTCGGTGTGCCCGAGGGCGTTGCGTACTTTTGGGGCGTTTCCGACGCCTCTAGTGAGCAATCCGAGCTCGACATTTACATCTCCCTGAAAGCGCCCAACGATACCGCCGCGATCCTGCACACGTGGCTCGCGCACTGCGGCGTGTCAAGGGCCGTCCGGTTCGAAATCGAGTGCCAACTGGAACAATCGCAGAGGGCCGACGCGTCACCCATCCTGTTGCCCGCGAGCATGAAGACAGCCGTCGATCGATCCAGCCACGCAGAAGTTCTGAGCCTACTTCAGCAAGTGCGAATCTCACAGCTTGATCACACTTTCAAGGGCGCTCTTGTCGAGTACTGCCAACGCACTCTTTTGCAGGATGTGTCTCGCGGGACATGGTATCAAACGGTCTCTTCCGCCATTCTCGACGAGACCATGACAATGGACGAGATTCTTCAACGGAGACTCGAGCACTACGTTCAGCTCGGCGCCGCTGAAGTACCGAAACTCGACAATTTGGTGGACCTGTCGGAAGAAGTGACACAGCGGGTGCTGGAGTCTCTTTTCTTTGGCCGTCGAGATGCGCTGAACGCAATGACCAGCGCTTTGCTTGAGGCGTGGAGCCCCGAGGCCCAGGCCAAAGGCAAATGCGTAGACCTGAACGCCGACTTGTTTGCGCTCATTTTTCTGAGCGCTCTACGCAAGGCTGGCTTTGAAGATGTCTACATTGAGGCCACCGATCGATGCCCCTTTTTCCTGTCCCAACCCGATCAAGCCGCCGTGTTCTCGGAGCTGTGGGTTCTTGGGTCTCAATGCGAGATCTACTTTGGCGTGCTTCCCAGAGGTTTGGGACGCATTGTCTACAATCGCTACAAGGAGTACCTCTCGCATCATCCGCCAGCGGCAGATGCCCGGAAGAACAATGAGATTATGAGCATGTACTCCAACAATGAACCCACAGCGGAAGACGGGAAAGCTCACGGGACTCGCGCGAAAGCACAAACTTTGAGCCTCACGAGACGCGAGCGTGCTGAATCGTGGAAGAAGCGCTTGACCGAACTCGGCGCCATGTCCATCTTCTGCTTACCGGCCATCGTAGACGTCCTGCTCCTCACGTTTGTGGGACGCGGCGTCTTCATGACCGCCTTTATGGAACCCGAGCACCTGCAAGCCGCTGGGTTGGCACTGCTGATCTCCCTCCTGCTCACGGCCGGGGTCACCGGCTGGGTTGGCAGTATTGGCAACTATTACCTGGTGAACTATGCCTACGAAAACATGATCCACTTCCACGTCCAGAGGCTGTCCGGCGGGTTCATGTTGACCCTCTTGATTGCCGTTTGTGGGTTTGTCGGGTTCTCGGTGCAATACTCAGCCCCAGTCGGACTGGTCTTCGCGGCATACATGATCATCATTGCCACCTATTTCAACCTCCTCGGCGTCATGGCGACTATGCACCAACGACACAGTCCCATGACGTCGGGGCGCACCGTCCTGTGGCGCACTCTTCCGCTGTTCCTCGTCTCTCCTGTCCTGTCGACGTTTGTAAACGGGCATGATCTTGAGATCTACCTTCCCGTCACGTTCTTGTTTGTGGTGTTGGCCATGGTGCAGTACCGAAATCTGTGCCGTGAGTGGTCAGGCTGGATGCGAAACATACCCAAGTTCTCAGGCAAGGACATTACAGAGTGGCATGAAGCTCAAACAGCCCTGGCAAAGGAGGAGAAGGAGGGTCAGAAGACGAGCGATAAAGACGCTCTAGAGGCATTCCGCGAGGCGGTGGAAGCCTACGAAAAGGGGCTCCTGTCTGACGTCTCGAAGACAGACCTTGTGGCGAGGGTGGCCGCTGGCATGCCTTATGTCCAGTGGCTGTTCAAGAAGACTTGCCCAAACAGCACAATCCCAGATGCGTTTACTGCCTCCTGGTTTACGCAATTGGGAGAATCGAGCAAGCAGCAGCAGCAGCTATCCCGTGGCCTCAAGGAACACAATGTTCTCATGTTATTCCGCTTCGCTCGATACGACATTGGCCAGAATCTCGGTCTGTTCCTGGTCGCCCTCATGGACCGATGGGTCAGCATCGTGATGGGCGCCAGACTCCCTCGACCCAGCGTATACATCGACTCAAGTTCTCGTTACGGCGTGTGCTTGTGTATTCTTTACTTTTGCGCGTCCGTCATGCTGCTCGACACGACCTTGCAGAAGTACTGGGAGGTCCAGTTCAAACTCTCTGATGAGAAGCTGAGTGGTTACGACCATGCCCAGCGCGTCGCGAAAGAGTGGGATCGACGGAGGTTGCAGTCACTTCTCCGAGCTCTCCGAGAGCTGCTTGGTAAGATCATGGTTGTCTTCGGGGTCTGCACGGTGCTCATGTGGCTATTTGTGATGGACCCAAAGAGCATGATTCTGTACTATTGCTACTGCCTTGGCTACACCTGCGTCATCCTGTTTCAGTTCAATCGCTGTTTTACTACCAATGTTCGGGCTCACATTACAATCATCCTCTCGGCCGCAGCCGTGGGCTTTGTGGTGGGCTGCACGTTGCGCGCCATCCCTTATACGGCCGGGTGGTTCTACGCAGAGATACTGGCACAAAACATATCGGCTGTTGCGGCGGCTGTAGGCACTCTCCTGTGGACTTGGAGGGATTGGACGTCGCCCACGAGATCGAGCAAGCATTCTGACAGTGATGAATCCGACAAGCCTCAAATCGTCGCACAATGCCGGCTCGAGGCAGAGTCTGGCACCAATGACCGGGTTACAGCTTCACATATCAAAGGCTTGAAAGGCACTGCCCTACCACAGAGTGAAGGTGCGTTTGTCTTCCGCGAAGTATCGCGGCATCTCCGCAGTAGCCTGCAAGAGCCCAATGCCTTCTCGCGATCCGCCCCCTGGTCCGGGCAGCTGTTCCAGACGGCACTGAACATGTGGGAGGCTCGAAACATCAGTGTCTTCCTATGCAGTCGTCAGCAGTTTGTACGCTCCGGCCTGTCGCACGTCTCATCCGTCAGTGCGCCGATGGGGGAGTCGTTGATCATCAATATCGGCGTACTGGGAGAAACGGAACTGCAAAATGCATCGTGGCAGCCGCTTCTGGCGCAGATTGTGACGGAATCGGTCCTCTATCATGTTGCACGCACGGGACATGGGCTGTCACATTCCAAAGCTGTGCAAGCCGAGCATTTCCTCCAGAACACACAATCCCTTTCGAAACGACTGGAGTTTGAGCTGTCCAATGTGGACGACGCGGCTCTGGACCGACTCATTGGCAGAACCAATGTGGAAATGATGAAGCACCTGTGCCTCGACGTGCCGGTCGAGTCGCAATGGGAAATGCTGCCGGAATCTGTACGCCAAGCGATAGTTGAGCGCATCAATGGACAGCGCGTCAACATTACCAGGGACCTGCTTGCTTGGCTTGCCCGGAGCGGCACGGATCTGACTACATGCGACTTTCACGTCTCGTTGGCCCTGGCAATATCGCAGAAGGTTGGGCAAACAGCAGGGTCCGTTGTGCCATTCTGTGGCAACCAGTCAACCTCCACGGCGGCACTGAAGCCCGTCAGAATGCCGGACAGCATGTCATCGCCATCCACAGCACTGACGGAGTGGCTGCGATTGCCAGTCAGAATCGTCGTGGCATGGGTGAAATGGGTCGCCATCATCACGGGCGCGGGAAACGACATTGAGCGCGAGCTTTGGTACTGCTCGAAAGATTGGTATCTTCAACGGTTCATCCTGGTTGTTACGCTATCCTTGTGGAAGTTTTGCTGGCACGCAAAGAACCTCTGGATCTACGTAATGCTGGTACATCAGCGGGTCGAGGTGGCCAGTATGGCAAGGCTGGCCCAGAAGGGTGCCCGCCGCAAGATCAAAGGTAGCTCCATCCTCGTCGAGCTTCCCCGCAAGAAAGTCACTGGGTTCGCTACGGGCGAGGATGGAGGAGCCATGGTGTTGAAGGTGTACGACGGCTTGCACAAGTCTGCGCCCTCGGGGGTAAGCCCTCTCTTCAAGGCGGTCTACGACAAGAACCTGCGCCTCCAAGCTCGAATTGATAGTGACACGCTGGTGACAACCTACCGGTACGCCGATGCGGCCGCGAGACGGCCCTTGTCCAAGGAGTTTAGCGACAAAGAGTTTCGTACTGTGGGGTTCTACGACAAGTATGGTCGAATCCACAGGGGCACGATCACAATGGGCGAGACCGAAGTTGCCTTTCAGTATCACTTCAAGAATCTCCCGCACGGCAATGCAGACGTTCTGGCGGCTGACTTTAAGCTCATCTCCTCTGACACCGAGAACATGATCTCGGTGTACTGGGGCTGCCCGCCTGACGAGGATGTCTCCAAGTACAACTGGGCGCCGACGGACCGCCTGAGCCGCATAGTCAAGGTCATTGGGGGCAGGCAATACACCACGCAAGTGGAGTACAAGCATCGCCGAGACCCCCTGATCACCACGTTTCTGGACGGAGAGGACGGCATCAGGACAGCCATCGCAAGCGCCCCCAGGGCGTTCGCCGAGGAGAGCATGTTCCTGGCTCGACCAGGCGCCGTCTCATTTGACTTGGACGATCTTCTCATCTATCACAGCCTGGCCCAGCTCAAAGAACTTCGGCGTCATGCCACTCCGTGCTCCCTGGGCGTGTCGAGACTGAACCCCTGGGGGTGGATCGTCAAGCTCAAGGGCAGCCGCGTGTACCAACACGTTCCAACGTGGCGGTTGAGAACCGAGCTCTGGGCCCTGTGGCTCAAGTCCGACTCGCTCGATGCGCCGACAGCGTGTTGGCTTGATGAGCTGATCCTGCGAGAGGAGCCTCTGCTCCGCAAGTATTGGAAGGCTAGGGATCGCGGCCGACTCCACGAGGCCAAATCCTACCTGGATCGTCACGTAGGCCAGATTGTATCGACCATTGACATGCAGACGGACGTGTCCGAGGTGTGTGCCCTGCCGATCAAGACGTCTGACCTATATGCCATGGGCCTTGGCAAGGATGCGACAGAAATCACAAATCAACCCCGCGACTGTTTCAGCGACTCTGACGAGCGCATCTCGGTGATCTTCAACGACATTGGGTGCTGGCCCGAGGCGCCTGGTGGTGTGTCCAACTGCCGCCGCGATCTCGTCAACGGACACAGCACGATCCGGAACCACGTGCTGGCCGAGTGCGCCAACGACTTTGGCATCCCTCGATTCCAGATTGAGAGGAACGTCCAGTCGCTCAAGCTGCTCCCGCTGTGGGGGCTGGACAGGAAGACGGCGTACCATGGCCTGATTGACAATCTCCTCCAGTCCCAGGTGGACGAGAAGGTGCGCAACACCGAGACCCAACGCGACATTGTGGGGGTGTTCATCCCCCTGATCAAAGACTTTGTCAAGGGTGCGCGGACGAAGCGGTATACTCGCGCCGACTTGATCCGGTACAGCAACGTGGTGCTCTCCATGTCCAAGTATTACGAGCAAAAGGACTACAGCCGGACCTGGGAGTCCAAGGAGGTCGAAAAGGCCTGGGTCGATGCATGGCTTGTGCCTTACAACGATCCCAATATTACGGATCCGTCTTCCTTTTTCGACGTGGAGAAGCCCAGCATGTCCGATTTCCGAGAGGCGCTGGGCATCTACTTGGCGTACTTTTTCATCTTCTCGGTGAAGATTCCGGATCGTTGTCCACGCGTGTTCCAGAGCACGCACCACGGCATCAGCAGTCTCTTTGGCATGATTCTGCGTTATCGTCGGGGCGTCACCTTTGGTGTTTGGGACCATGCCATCCTGTGGCGAGAATGCTGTCTCAACATCAGCCCCGCGCAGTGCGAGCTGCCCATCTCGGTGCAGTCGATGCTGCTGTCAGGCATCGGTCTAGCGACGAGACTGGCCTACCTGCATGCCGACGTGATCATGCCTTGCACGTCGCTGTTCAACCCGTGAGTTCTCCCTCCCCTTTGACCCATCTGTTCTGGCCACGCTAACACTCGTAGTATGTGGGAGGCTGAGATTGCGACCGATCGAGGGCAGCTCAGCAGCAAAAAGGTCTTTAGCCGGCGGATTGACCCCATTGTCAACGGCATCAGCAACATGGAGTCCTTCACACCAGTCGACAAGATCCGCACGGAGAAGCCTACGGTGGTCATGCTGTCGAACGTGCAGTTCATCAAGGGTATCAAGACGGCGATCCTGGCGGCGGACATCATTGTCAACCGCTATGGGTTCAAGGATTACCAGCTGGTGGTGTACGGTGCCAAAGATCGGCAGCCGTCCTATGCCCTGGAGATGGCCAAGCTCATTGTGGAGAACAACCTGTCCGAGACGGTGATTCTGGCCGGTTTCGGCAAGCCCAAGGAGGTGCTCAAGGACGCCTGGCTCTTCATGAACTCTTCCATTTCCGAGGGCCTGCCCCTGGCCATTGGCGAAGCAGCCCTCGCTGGCGTACCCATCGTGGCCACGGAGGTGGGAGCCACGGCGCTGGTCATGACGGACCCCGAGGACCAAGACAAGCGATACGGCGAGGTCGTTCCGCCCAACGATCCGCTGGCCTTGGCTCGCGCGCAGCTGAGCATCCTGGGCATGGTGGGCCCCTGGGCCAAGTTCACCGAGGAGGTCCAAGCCGAACCATCTGCTGCGGCATCAGCTGTGCTGCCCGACGACATCACCTCGGGCGTCGTGGACTGGCTTACCCAGCGAATGTACGACAAGTCACCCGATCGTCGACGCCTGGGCCTGCTGTCGCGAGAGGTCGTGCTGCATAGCTTCCACGGGAACCGCTATTTGCGTGAACATGAGCAGATGTACTGGGTGCAGTGGCATCTGTCCAAGATGAGAGCCGACGAGGCGTTGGGCAAGATCGCGTCTCGGACGTACAGATTTGGCATACCGCCGCCGCTGGAGTATGAGGACGAAGATGATCGATGCATCGTCGAGGCAGACGGGGACGAGAGCGAGGGGAGCAGCCTGATGAAGGACCCGACGGTCAAGTGGCAAGAGTTTGACAATGGGAGGGTGATCAAGGAGAAGAGGTCGGCGAGGAGGCTGAGCAAGCAGCGGCCTCCTAGTTCGATGGTGTAAGTTTGGATCTGACGGTAGAACAGTACGCATAATTTATCTATAATCCACTTATTGAAAGGAACGTCGAAGCATTGTCAACTGAAGAAAGATGGAGCTTGATCTACACGTACTGTCTGTCAAGGACTGGGGAGGCGAAGTTGAGCTCGACAATTGAGTTCAAGCGAGGCAGACCGAAAAGCGGAGATCCTGGTTACCCCGCCAATCAACAGACGAAACAAGGGCGCTGACGTCGCGCGCCTCCATGTCACCTCGAGCTCATCCACCTACACCTGAAGCTACGTCTCTACTCCTTGTCTAGCAATTGAACCACCATTCTTCCCTCGAGCTTGACCATTATTCATTGATCATCCCCTCGGTAGTCGCCCGAAACTGCCTCATTCATACCACATCAACTCGAGCAGCATACGCCCCGCCCATCAGCGCAATGGCCGACAAGATCGAGAAGATCAAGGGCGCAGAAACGCCCGCCGACCTCTCCACGGCCAGCACGCCCGCCGCCGACAGCGTCTACTCAATGGACCCCGGCAAGGACGAGGACTTGCTCTCCAAGAAGGTCTTTCTCGCCGACCTCACCGCCAAGGGCCAGGCGCTCTACGCCCACAAGAACTACGACGAGGCCTGCGAGGTCTTCTCCCGCGCCAGCGTGCTGCAGGCCGACATCAATGGCGAGACGGCCCCCGAGAACGCCGAGATCCTGTTCCACTACGGTCGCAGTCTTTTCAAGGTGGGACAGAGCAAGAGCGATGTGCTAGGTGCCTCCGCGCCGCAGACAGAGCCAAAGAAGGCCAAGAACAAGCCCAAGAATGGCGATGCGAATGGCAGCAAGAAGGATACAGAAGCTAAGACCGAGGAGGAAAAGGTGACGCAGGAGGGCGTTGGCATCGTCGCAGAAGAGAAGGGAAGTGCATCCAAGACAGCGACCGCAAAAGAAGAGGGCAAGCCAGTCAACAAGGCACTCTTCCAGTTCACAGGCGACGAAAATTTTGACGACGAGGACGAGGAAGAGGTAGGATGCCGAGACGCGACTGAATCCGGGCTCTTGTTTCCATTTGCTAACGGCTGCGCTACAGGACGCCGAAGAGGGTGACGAGGAGGACGACGAAGACGACGACGACCTGGCCACGGCCTTTGAGATTCTCGACCTCGCGCGCGTCTGCTACACCAAGCGCCTCGAGCAGCTCTCGAGCGAGGAACAGGAAGCCCAAGCCAAGGGGGAAGACAAGGAGGCAGAGGGCACCGAGTCGGCGGCAGTGAGGCATGTCAAGGAGCGATTGGCGGACACCCACGACTGTCTGCACGAGATATCGCTGGAGAACGAGAGGTTGGTCGAACCTCTGCACCTCGTTCTTCGCACAGCGGCATGCTAACCACCGTCTCTCTCTACCCAGGTTTCCGCAGGCTGTCGAGGATGGACGCACGGCGCTCAAGTACAAGCTGGAGCTGTACCCCGAGGAGTCCGAGATCATCGCCGAGGCGCACTACAAGCTCTCGCTCGCCCTCGAGTTTGCGTCCGTGACGACGGCTGGAGAGGATGGCACCACGGCCAAGCGCGAGGACATGGACCAGGGTCTGCGGGACGAGGCTGCCAAGGAGATGGAGCTTGCGATCCAGAGCTTCAAGCTCAAGCTCAAGAATAGGGAGGTCGACATTGCCGAGTCACTATCGGCAGAGGACAATGAGCTTGGTCGCAAAGACATTGGCGAGATGAAGGAGCTCATTGCCGACATGGAGCAGAGAGTAGGTCACGACAATATCCACCCCCGTGAGGCCCTCTGCTCACCTGGATAACACAGCTTCTCGACCTGCGGAGCGATCCGATCAACACCAAGGAGATGCTCGGCGGCAGCGAGAACCCCCTCGGCGGCATCCTGGGCGCCGCCCTAGGCGAGAACTCGGCGGACGCCAAGGCTCGCATCGACGAGGCAAAGAAGACGGCTAACGATCTGACCAACCTCGTGCGCAAGAAGAAGCCCAAGGAGGAGGCGCCCGCCGAGGGCAACGGCAAGCGCAAGGCGGAAGACGAAGCCGAAGATGGGGCTGCGAAACGGGCCAAGACTGAAGAGCCCGCCGCCAGTGCCCAGTAATGTACAGTTCACGCAATCTTCAGGTAATGTAACGGGCAGCAGGACTCGGCGTTCTAGGGCTGGTAGGGGCTTCCACATGGGAACCAAGGGGACAATGGAACTGTTTGTTGTACGAATTGACATGTAATAACCTGAATGGGTACCCAGTGTTCCTCTTCTTCTTCTGTGGCCATCTATTACAGCTTGTAGCTTCCGCTCGACGCCGTCTTGACACCCTTGACCTTCTTGCCATCGACATCCGTCACCTCGCCCTTGCGGTTGATGACCTTGACGCCGCCCTTTTTCAGATCCGCCATGGTATCCTTCTGCAGCTGCGCCCGCTTGCTGAGCGCCTTGCCGCCGCCGACGCCGCCCGCCTTGCGAACCCTCTCCTTCTCCCGCCGGCGCTGGCGCTGCTTGTCCTCGCGGCTCATCTCCTGCTTCGCGAGCGGCGCGCCGCCCTTGTGCACCACTTCGCCCGCGGCCGCCGTCTTCCTGTTGGCCGTGTACACCTCCTGGGGCGCCATGCGGCTGCTCTCACCACCAATCGCAGAGGCCGTCGTCGGCTGGGCGTCCTCCATGGACACCGTGGCCACGTCCGCCACGACGGAGAGCGACGGCTCGACGGGGCGGGGCCGGTAGTGCCAGCTGCTGAGGGCGTCAAGACGGGAGGACACGTCCTTCCACATGTTCTCAATCTCCTTCTCCTCGCGCTGCAGCTTCTCGTCGGATTGCGAGACGTACGCCTCGGGATCCTGCGTCTTGGCGTGCTCCTCCTCGTAGACCTCGGCGAGACTCTTGCCCTTTGTGTCGTCGACCTCGGCGAGCAGGCCGCGTCGCGTGCTGGCGGGCATGCTCTCCGTCCCGGGCCGACGGCGGATCACCTCGTCAAACTCCTGGGCCAGGATGCGTCGCTTGATGAGGTCCTCGATGCTCTCGCTGATCTCAGGGGTGATGACGGGCACGGGCTTGCCGCCGTGCTCAAAGTCAAGGTCCTGCTCGAGGAGCGAGTTGACGGGGCGATCGGCGGCGGCCGCCTCGCCGGACAGCGTCCACTCGCGCTTGGCGACAGAGGCGGCCTCGAGCTTGCGGATCTCCTCGGCGAGTCGGGCCTGTCGGCGCTCGTGTGCGGAGCGGCGAGACTTGGGGTCGCCAGCGTCGACATCGGACAGCCCGTCGGCCGAGTCCTCCATCTCGGACTCGTCCTCAAACAGATCGCGCTTGACGTCTTCCATGGCACGCTCGACGTCCTCCGCGTTGTGCTGGGCCTTGCTGTCAAAGCGCACGGACTTCTTGTTCTTGGGTCGCTTATCGTCGCGCTTGCGCTTGGGTGGCGCGAAGAAGTCCTTGTAGTAGACCTCGTTGGCGTTGAACTCGCCCAGCCCGTCGGCCACCCCGTCGTCGAGGTTGCCGACCATGTCCTCGTCGTCGCTGGCGCCCTCGGGCGCGTCAAGGTCCATGTCGCCAAACGTGGGCCCGCCCTCGCTGTCGTCGTCATCGTCGTCTTCGGGCATGTCCCCGCCGTCCTGAGCCTTTTTCGTCTTGGCTGCGAGGGCTTCCGCCTCGGCGGACATGGGGTCGGCATTCCAGTCAATGTCCTCGTCGTCGCTCGCTTGGTCGGTGTTGGGGTCGCCTTTGGCATCTTGATCCTCAAAGTATTGTGATTGCTTGTTGAATTCGTCGAGGGAGAAGAATCCGTCATTGAGGCCGTCAGGATCTGCCTCATATTCCTCCTCAGGGCCATCGGCATCTTCCTCATCGTCCTCCTCCACATCTTCGTAGTCGTCGTCTTCAAAGTCCTCCTGAGCATCTTCAAATTCGAGTTCTTCGCCATCCTCTGAGGCTTCTTCGTCCAGGAGACCATTTCCGTTCAGTTCAGCCTCGAGGCCTCCGTCGCTGACATCCTCTTCCATTTCATCTTCCTCCTCATCGTCGTCTTCCTCAGCCTCGGCGGGCGAGCCCTCCTCGTCGTCATCCAAATCTTCTACGATGACGCCTTCGTCTTGTAATTCTCCCAAGCGACCATCAGCGTAGCGCAGCACACCTTCAATAACCTTCCTAGCCTGCTGCCACACCTGGTTGGTCTCAAACCCGTCGACGTACACCTTGCGCACTTTCAGCACTTCGCCCTTGTCTTCGCCCCTCTTCCTCTTCTTGAGGCGGATCTGCTGCTCATCGACCACAGTCCCTGCAAAGTCCTCTAGCGTGTCCTTTACAATGTTGAGGGATGTGGTAGGAAGGGAAGGCGGTGGTTGCAGGAAGACATGTCGATTGGAAGGGGCGAGGTTCTGGAGGAAGTATGATGTCGGATTGGTGGCGGGCATGGTGGCCGGGAGAGCTTCGAGAGTATGCGACGTCGATGTCAGAGTCGGCGACGTCTCGGCTGCCATGGTTGTGCGGATGTTCGGCGGCCAGGACGATCTGGGTCAACTTTGCGTCTGGAAATTTTGGTTATTCACGATGGTCCAGAAAAAAATCTGGGTGGAGCTGGCTTCGATAAGCCCCACCTGGCTCCCGTCACGGTCAAGCTGTCCCGCCTTTGCGTGGGTTCTGACTTACCCTGGAGAAGCAACCTAAGTCCTAACCCAAATCTAGACTACTGTCGAATTGTGGCAACTGTATGCTCAAAGTCTCATTCTGTCTGGCTGATGATAACAGTTAAAATGAAAACCACGAGATAGAGTTCCGGAATTGTTGGGCAAGAAGGCTGCCTGCATGCTGACAATGTCGAAACGTGGTCTACACTGTTGGTGAAGGTACAAGACTAAGAATAACCATGACCGGATGTACCAGGACATCATGTCTATTGAAGCGCTAGTAGTAATCTTACGCACGGTCGCATGATATAACAGACCTCACCCCTCCGCCAGGAACTCACACCAATTACACAATGACTACTTAGGCCATCAAGACCAACGCCAGCAACGCCGACCAGCTAAGACGAGAATGCAGCAGAACCCCAGAAAAGCCAAGGACACAGACAATCCTCATAATCCCCGGCGTCCACCAGTACTCATCAGTGTAATCTTCTGCTTCTTCTTCTTCTTGCTGCCAACCGCTGTCGGTGTCGGAGCCTGGCTGCTGGGACCGGCGGACTCCTGCTCTTCACTGCCATCAAACGCCCGCATAGCTTCCATCTGGGCCGCGAGATCGTGTTCGCTCAGTAGCGCGTCATCGTTCAGCCACCCATCGTCGACCGGCCCAGAGTGTTGCGCTTGCAG
The DNA here is from genome assembly GCF_022114955.1 of Emericellopsis cladophorae. Lineage (NCBI taxonomy): Eukaryota > Fungi > Ascomycota > Sordariomycetes > Hypocreales > Bionectriaceae > Emericellopsis > Emericellopsis cladophorae. The sequence continues at coordinate 257,653 of NW_026250954.1, read as the reverse complement.
CTCCGGTGAGGCATTGATCGCCCTTGTGCCCCAGATGGTGCGGTGCGAGTCGGGACTTGTCGACATGGACGCCAATGTCTCAAACCCAGTTCGGGGTTCCGGCGGCGTTGTGCCCGAGGATCCATTCAAGGGCTGAAAATCAGACATGTCCATGGGGGGCGTCTCTGCTTCCATGCTGGCGGGAATGCGCTGGCCAGTGGTGCGGCGCAGTTCGGCAGCCGCCAAGCGCTCAGCCTGCGCGCGCTCCCTCTCTTCTTGCGTAGCCTTGTCCTGATTTCGTTTTCTTCGCCTCTCAATGTCAACCTTGAAGGTCTCGAGTGTCTCCTCGGGCACGATGTCTGTCCAGTCGCATTCGATGAAGTTGACAATGCAGCCGCGCGGTAGGTGACCAAGATAGCGTGCTCGCTTGCGCATAGCCTCGTCCACGACATGGCCTGTAGAAATGTGTTCGACTCGAGGTAGCAAGGTGGACGGAAACGAGGAGAAAGACCCATACTTTGTCTTGAGGATCCGGATGTCCAAAGGCGAGAGATAGAGATGTGGCTGTGAGCCGTAGAAATAAAAGTCGGCTTCCGATGAACGGCGAGGCGGATTCTTTGCCGACGCCAGCGCGGACTCAACGCTGCCGAGACCATTGTAGCGCTCTTTCAGGTTTCGAACCGCCTTCATAGCCTTCTGTGTCCACTCATTATCCGAGCCGAACAGTGTCTCGTCAATCTTTTCCTGTCGCTCGAGTGCCGCAACCTCTTCGTCACACTGCTCCAGCATATACTGCTCGCTTCCCATCATGACACGCGCATAATCCAAGACATTCACATCCGAATGCCAAGGAATGGCTTGCCCAGAGTTCAGCACCTCGACGCCCCCTTCACGCGGTAGCGCGATGATCGAATCGGCGTTCCTGGCCATTAGCCGCAGAACAACATCGTCACCTACGCGAGGCAGCGGGCTCTCCTGTCCAGCGTAGAACCGCACTGGTCGTCCGTCGTGGAGATATATAAAGTCTTCGCAGATTGGACACTGCTGGCATCTTGAGCCCTTTTGATTTTTCCCGCCATCCTCTTTCGAAGCTGTGTGCATGAAGCGAATCAGGCACGGCAGGCAGAAAATGTGACCACACTTTGCCATGCGAGGCGCCACCGGCTCGTCAAGACAGATAGGACACGACGTTGTTTGCGATTCTGTCGATGCAATCACCTGCAGCACATCGTTCCAGTCCAGGTGTGCGTCAGTATCGGATGCTTGTTTCGCGTAGGAACCCTCCGGCGAGACGACGAATCGGTAGTTGGCGTGGACGTATCGAGATTTGTCAGAGACGTGGTAGCCCGAACCGACCCCAGTATTTCTCCTCCAATTCCTCGTGTTGTCAGAAGCGTAATGAGGTCGCGGGGCGTGATAGTTGAGCAAGTGTGTTATCGACGTCTGGCCCCTTCGCCCGCTCAGATTCCCGAAAACATGACGCTCCGCCATGGCGTCATATGCATCGGGTGAGGTGTACGATCGCTCACCGCCACCAGGGCGGCGTTGGTTCTTGTGCTGCTTGCGCGAGGTCTGGCTCTTCCTTGGATTTGAAGACGAATTCGATGGCCCGGCAAGTGCTGGGCGACGCGACGATTCGATGCTGGATGTAGCCGGCCCGGTTGGTATGTGTGACGAATGGTTCGATGGCGTGGGGAGGGACTTGCCCACGTTCGAATTCGTCGAATTCATTGTTGATGTCGATTCAAGAGGAGGAGGAGGGACGAGAGGGGTTTGGCCATCTGGGATCATGGATTGCGGGTGAACGATGGCCTCACGAAAACTCGGCCTGCCAGTGCCATCTGACGATGGGCGAACGATGGGGGTCGCGGTTCTTAGAAGATACAGTCTTGGAGAAGATGGTTCTGCAAACCGCCGACAGGTAGCTTGGGAGAAGATGTATCAAAGTTGCAAGTTGATGTCAGGGTCCCACGGGCGGACCCCGGTGTGGTGTTCCGAGTCACAAACCAGAGGGGTACGAGAGGTATGATGACGGGATGGAACGATTGGACGCAACGCCCCCTCGACGGGTGATTATCGATAAGCGAGCCACGTGACAGATGTCTCTCAGCCAACGCTTTGGGCATACTCGAGTGGTGTATTAAACCAATGTCATCATGTTAGGCACTATGCATAAAGGAACTGTATTAACTATATGACGTTCAATCCAGGCGCGTCCTTGCTAAGTAGACTTCTTCTCGCAACGAAGCAACCATGCATCATCTCTCGCATCTGGGGGAATCATTGACACATAAAGACACTGAAACGACATGCAAACCCAACCAAAATAAACGTCAATCGCACATGACACCTCGACATCATTGACGACCCGACTTCGTGTCCAGCTGCACTCCGACGCTCACGCTTTCAGCTCTTATTTGTCCGACATCTTGTGCTTGAGCTTGCTCAGCATGGCGCTGAGGCGGTTCTTCTTCTTCTTCTCGGTGGTAGAAGCGGTCTCGGTCGGCTTCGTAGCAGATGCGCTGCCAGAGCCGTTGGCAGGGGTAGTGCTCTGGCCCGCAGCGGCAGCATCGGTCTTGGTCTCCACTGGCTTGGTCTCGGCAGGCTTGGACTCAGTGGGCTCTGTGGCGGCCTCGGTGGGCTTATCAGCCTCGTCCTTCTTCTCCTCCTGAGGCTTCACGGGCTCGACGGCGGCGCCTGCATCGGTGACTGGCTTGGCAGGGGCGGGGTCGGACTTGACCTCGTCGCCCTTGGTCTCGGCCAGAGCAGGGGCAGACTTGACCTCCTGGAGGAGTTCAGTCTCGACCTCCTTCTTCTCAGCGACAGCAGCGGTGTTGGCAGCAGCCTCGGGGCTCTCGTGAGCCTCGGTGATCGACTGCTTGACCTCGGTGGGTACCTCAGGCGAAACCTCCTCGCGGGTGACCTCCTTGTCCTCAGTCTTGATCGCGCCCTGGATCGACACGGGAAGCTTCTCCTTGACAGAGTCGGGCAGGTTCTTGTTGGCAGCGTCGGCAGCACTGGCGGCTGTCTCGTTGGCAACAGGGGCACCCTTCTCGACAGCGGTGTCCTTGGCGGAGATTGCAGCAGCAGCGACGGTAGCGCCGGCGGCGGTCACAGCGGCAGCAGCGCCGGCAGCGAAGCCGGTGGTGTTCTCCGACTTCTCAGTGCCGACACCAGCGGTACCCTGAGAGGTGACAGGGGCCTCAGGCACCTTGCCCATGAGCTCATGCTCGACCTCGGCCTTCTCGCGAACCTCCTCGGCCACAGCGCTGGCTTCCGGAGACTGACCAGCCTTCTGCTGGCTCTCCTTGACAGCCTCAGGGACTTGTGTCTCGGTCTCCGCGCCCTTGGCCTCCTTGGGAACAGCACCAGCCAGGCCAACGGTGGTAGCGGTAGGACCAACAGAGCTAACTGTGTTGTCGGTCACCGGAAGCCCGGACTCGGGAATGACAGGCTTAGCAGTGTCGATTGAGGTAGCGTTCGCAGTGCCAGGAAGAGTGTCAGCCTTCTCATACGATTCCTTATCGAGCTTGACGTTCTTGTTAATCTCGTCCTGGGTGGCAGGAACCGGCACAACGCCCGCGGCGGGGGCAATGGGGTTGACGGCACCGTCAGCGGCCGGCAGAGGCGCGACGCCAATGGGCTTGTCGAGTTCGTTGGCGGGGGTCTCGGGGAAGCCGCCAGGAACATCTGAAGGAGTGGCTGCGCCCTCCTTGGGAACTTCGCCAGCCATAGCAGCGGTTGTAGAGGTGGGAGTGACGGTGTTGATGACAGCAGCGCCGGCGCTAGAGGTAGCAATCTGCTCCGGTGTGAGGAAGTTGTTGATGTTTCCTTCCTGATCGGGCTCTTTGGGCGCAGATTCGTTCAGGACCCAGTTGTTGTCGACTACAAACTATAATGAGATGCGTTAGTGCAATGTTGAAGGAGGAAGAGTTGCTTGGGTGAAAGAAGAAATCAGGTTTCAAGCCACGATGCGGGATGCGCAAGGGTGTGCTCGTTCCTGCAGTCATGTGGTGGGCTGAGGTCTGAGGCGCCCAGGCCCGTCGCAAGCGCCCTTGCCAGTTTGGGAGAGGGCCATGGTTTGCCGCAAGAAATCATGATACGTAAGACGACGTGGGTCCAGGTTCAGGTATCGTGAGATTTGATTCTGCGCCTGCGCTGTCTTGCACGCCGGCCATGACAACTTGCGTCATAAGCCGCGGCCGGCGACCCGCATGATCGATTCGGAGAGTTCGGTTGTTCCACCAATCCACCCAGCAAAAACGGTGCCAGCCACTGCACAGCAGGGATTGGAATTGCAACAACGCGGCAAGAGATGACTCGCCAGGCGCCGATTGAATGCCTCAGCAATACCTTGGGCAGGCGCAGAGGCATTGCAACCTGGAAACCCGGCCAGTGACACAACAGCCGTCGTGAGCTGGGGTGGATCCATGCGAACAGCTGGTCTGACCATGCTTGCAGGGCTGGCCTGCTGTCCGGGGACAGGCACCGAAGCTGGCGCCATACCCCGTGCAAGAGATTGGACTGCGGCTGTGCCCAGCGCAGGCGATTACGAAGCGACCAGCCCCGTAGCTCGGGGACACGGGGACAGGCGCGAGGCCATGGACGATCTCGTGCGCGATTGTTCGTACCAAGGGAAAATCAAGAGGCGCGCTCGTCGCTGATGCAGAACGTCGGAAAGCCACCTACCTTATAGTAGATCTTCTTGGAAGCATCCTTCAAATCGACCGTCTTTTGGAAAACATCGCCCTGCTTCTCGAGCTTGACGCTCTTAGTCCAGTCGTCGAAGGTGCCAGTCACATACACCTCCTCGGCGGGGTGCTCCCTGAAACCATTGTGTCAGCGCATTTGTTCTGGACAGGTTGGGACATTGCAAGATGCCATTTCGAGCCCGAGGAGTGCACATCGAGCCACGGCTTGCGGCTTTCGGCGGGACGAAACAGGATCAGAGAGAACTGACTCACCACTTGAAGGTGTAGCTGCCCATTGCTGTGGTTATGTCGATGGAAAAATTCCACGTGAGGCGGCGCTAAGGGTATCGTAAAATAGGGAACTTTCGGGAGAGGATAAAGGAGAATGTATCAGACCGTATCGTATGTACGTAGAGGCGCGAAAAGAATTGTTCAAGTTGAAGCTGGAGGACGATGGCCGGCAGCAGAGCGACAGATTGGTGGCTGGAGCGTCTGGCGGTGGGAGAGGGGCTAGTAAAATTAGGGTAAAGTGGCTGGCTGGCTGGCCGGCCGGTGGGGGTGGGTGGTGTTGAGCCTGTTGGCGGCGGTCGAGGCCGGCACGAATGGACCAGGATTCTGATGACGCCTGTTCCTTCCTCAAGTGACTGCGAGTAGTTACGTAGCATGAGCTACAGCCTGAAGATGCTTGCTCTCGATGGTTCTGGAATCGTGTATCATGCATTTCCAGCCTCGTATCGAGCGCAGTCATCCCGGCCTCTGTACCAGTCATTGAGCCTTCACTTTATGATTGCGAATAGCTCGCTGGACCTGCGCGACAACGTCATCGGACAGGTTGCGCGCTCGCTGCCCAACGGCCCCAAGAAGCATCCACTCGAAGTCTTGAACTGAAAAGGCACCAGCGATCAACAGCAGCAGCGAAGCAAATATTGGCTCCATCTGCCGCTGTCAAATTTGCAGTGCAAGAGTCCGCGCTATCTACGCTAATCAAGCTTCCCGGCCATGTGTCTCAGTTGCTTGATCTGCTCTCGATCCCAAGCAGGGTCGCGAACATCCGGATGCGGGACACCAGTGCCCATGCGTCGGCCCAGACTGACCGCATACGGCGACATACTCATGAATCACTCACAGGGTCGGACGCTTGCCTAAAAGTATTGCCTGATTGGCCTACTCAATATTGATACCTATACGGCAGGCTCTCTAACTAACACCTAAACGCCAACCCAGCCATAAGGATCCTACCCAGGCGACAGAAACGGAAACAATGGACGAGGTCACAGCTCCTCTTTTTTGATGCCCTCAGAAGCTGAGGGCACGGCCTTTTCCTTGAGCGCATTGACAGTGACCCTGAACTCAGTTATCTTGTTCTCCTTGGGTCGCTTGTGGTCGGCCCATCCCACAACGGTACCGTCCGCCGGCTCGGGCTTGTAGTTGCTCAGGTCGAGCAGTTTGTCTAGACGCTGTCAGCCATCAGAACAAGTAGTCGCGTCAAAGAACTCACCTTTGCAGTCACTTTCTTCCGCCACCCACAATGGCAGCACGTGATACACGGCCGCAGGCGCGAACATGACCACGCGGTCCTTATCTTGGCTGCGATCAATGTTCTCCTTCACGTCCACCACGTCGTCAACGGTGTCCTCATCACCCTTGGAGTCGCGAAAGACACCGAAGAGACCTTTCCATTCCCCCTCAGTCCTCTCCTGCTCCTCAATCCACTCTCTCAAGGCGAGAGGGACGTCGGCGTAGTCCATCTTGAGGATGGAGCGGTCATATCCGTGCCTGTCGTAGCCTGACCAGCCACCAGGGTACTCGCGGCTGGAGAAGAGTTTCTTCAGGCCATCCGCCCATGGTTTGAGGCCCCTGGGCGGTTCTTCCATGAGCTCGTGGAGGGTGTACTCCCTGGCAAAGAAATGCTTTACCGCCTCGCACGAGGGCTCGACAACGTCGGACTCCTCGATGGGGAACGGGTTTTTCCAAGGGAAGTTTTCGACGAGATGAGGCTTGACATTGTTCAGGGGCGGCTTCTGGTAGATCTCAGCATTGGCGCCGGACGCTGCCAAGGCAATGGCGAGAGTGAGGGCAGTGAACTTCATGATGGCGGCTGGCGGACAAGCGAAACGATGCAGCTCTACTTGTTATAAGTAGGAGAGGCGTCTTTCAGCAGTTGCTCAAGAAAGGTGTGGTTGCGGTGTCCTCATCATTTTATAGGATTCCCTCCTCTCGAGCCAACGTCGGGCTCCATGCTTTGGAAATTCTCGCCTCGCTGTCCTCATCGGACCCTTGGTCCTCCGCATTGCCATTTCGAGAAAGAGGGTGATGGAGACGGCGGTTATGCGGGGATATCCTCAGGGCGTCCATTGGTGACGCGCAAGTTGGAGATGCGGAGGGAAGAGGGGCAGACTGTCTCAGATCCTTGCCGTACAGGATGGGATTGGGGAATAGGGACCGGCTCGCCGGCTGAGACAGCCTGAGAGTATTGGCACACAATGGGGGACGATAGTGGCCTCCCGATGCATGCGCATGAGTCCGCACTTGAGCGTTGCCTGTTGGGCTGATCCCACGGCCACAACATGACAATATGACAACATGGTCGAGATCTCTTAATCTTCTCAATTGTTTGAGTTGACGGAATCATTGGCATGCGCCACATTTGGACAGCTTGAAACAACTTTCTGGCAGAGCGCGATATCTAAGGTCAGGCTGGAGCTCTTGATATTTGGGATACTGTTCTCATTACTTGCTCTACTTCATGAGACTCTTCTCAATATCCGCCGCGTCTGCCATGGTCTCTCTCACAGCCTTCCTCGCTGGCTCGGGCACTGGCTCATAGGGATGTCTCGGGGATAGTTTGGCCTCTGCATCCTGAATACCCGCGAAACTGGCCGTATAATGCGACACTGCAAACTTCACCGACGAGATACCGCTCTTGCAGGGGCTCTCCGCCAGTGCCTGCTTCCTCTGCAGATCGAGGGCCTCCTGGTGCATACCCTCCTTCCACAGCTGATAAATCCGAAGCGTCAGACGGGGAAAGACGTTGCCAAAGCCAGCGATGCAGCCTGAGCTGCCCGCCGCGAGTCCGCCGATGAGAAAGTCTGACTGGCCTCCAAAGATGGCAAAGTCTTCTGGCTTGTGTTCGGCGCTGAGGCGTGAGATCTTGCCCACGGATCCGCAGGTCAGCTTGACGCCGACGACCTTGGACTTGCCGTCGGGACTCTTGGCAGCGCTCTGGCGGACAATGGCGGTGATGGTTTCCGAGTCAATGTCGACGCCATTCGTGACAGCCGGAAAGTTGTAAATCACAATGGGCAGCGCCACCTTGCTAGAGAGCTCGGCGAAGAAGCGCTTGACGACGTTCATGTTCGTCGCCTTGCCAAAGTAGGCCGGTGGTAGGACGAGCAGGTAGTCTGCGCCGGCCTTGTGGGCGTCGTCGGCCAGCTCGATGACCTGCTTGGTCGAGTGAGCGCCGACGCCGGCCATGAGGGGATAGCCAGGCCCGACGGTCTCGCGAGCGGCGGCGATGAGCTGGCGGCGCTCCTCGCGGGTGAGCAGGAAGGACTCAGAGTTGGTGCCGATGATGACGAGGCCGGTGAGACCGGTGGAGGCGAGATATTTGAAGTGCGCTTTCTGGGCGTCAAAGTCGATGGTGTCGCTGGCATTGTCAAAGTACGTGATACTTGGTACCCAGACGCCAGCGGGCGGGACGCGGGGAGACTGTGCCGCAGAGCCCATCTTGAATGTGTCAGAGTAGGAAAAAAGAGAAGAGAGTGAGTTACTCGGGGTTGAGTTTGACCACTTTGGTCTGTAGTATGGCAAGATGTAATTACGCTTTCCTCGCTCGGAGGTCTACCGAGTTCTGCGCGGGGCAGCGATACCGTATACGGCCGGTGTGGGGAGGATGTCCGGGCGCGGAGCTGCCGTTGTCGGCGTGTCAAGGACTCAAGGCTCGATCAGGATTCACTGTGATGATACGAGAACTCATGTCATGTTCGGAACTGCATCCGAAGAGAAGCAGGGGCGTGTCCGAGGCTCCGAGGTGTCGGAGTCAATCAGCTTTACATGGATTCTGTTGGTCATGGCTGCATCTCCAGACTCCAGAGAGTCCAGACCCATGCTGTTGTAACCAGATGGATGGAGGTCTGTAGTGATCTTTTGCGCGACCCTCAAGCAATGCACTACTTATCCCGGCTTGTGGCGATATCGGGCATATATGCTTCGTATGCAAGTTGAACAGGACCTTCATGCCAGGAGATTGCGCTGGGCGTATGAAAAACCACTGTCGGTTGGGGGACTTCTCCTCGGAAGGGCTCCCGGTCGGATCAGGGGTATCAAGTATCAACGTCTTGAATCAGAACTTCAAGATGCTGCAGCATACATTTGGGATTTTGGAATTGATATGGTAGCAATGACCTCGGATAGGACATATTCTTCCTCAATAACGCGTCTTGACAGAATTGAGCGTTTCTTGACTGACCCTTCACCTAAGCCCAAACACACCTATCTACATGTTGCTCGGATACGTGAAACCTGTTGCGGGGAAAAACTCCTCCTTGATCAATCTTGGACTCGTGAATCTCCTTAGAACATCTGAGCTGCCTGCTTTGTCGTTTGTACCGCTCCCGCGAGCACCTCCAAAGGACTGCTGTCCGATGACAGCAGCCGTGGTTTTGCAGTCTGGCGACTGTCAGCATCTGCCTCGAAATCGGACGAGAAGAATGTGCGTTGTACGTACTGATGTAGAAATTGCCGGCTGAATATCGCAGAGCATCTTCAGCTTCGCGAATCGCTGTGCGTGAGTTTGCGAAAACTGCACCGGTCAAAGCCAAGCCACCACCTGCTTGATCGATCTTCTTCAGCACAGCGGAGTACTCGCGATCAGGATACACGTAGATCGCCAGCACAGGGCCAAATATTTCCTTGTTGAACAGCTCATGGTCCGGCGATTCAGCCTGATACACTGTGGTATGGATATAGTACCCAACAGATCCGTCGTACGTCCCACCAGCGATCAGTTTCAATGACGGATCCTTGTTGGATGCGTCAATAATGTTCTTGATTTTCTCAAAGGAGTTTTTGTGAATGACAGGCCCCATGAAAGCGGAGAGGTCCTTGTCTGGACTGCCCAAGGTGATCTGTTTGACCTTGCTCTTGAGGCTGGAGATGTACTCCTTTTCCAAGCTCGCAGGAATGTAAACACGTGAGGTTGCAGAACACTTTTGTCCCTGATACTCAAACGCACCACGGATCGTGTGGTTCACTGCGCTGGACACGTCGGCCGTGGGGTGTAGAAGTTGGAAGTTCTTGCCACTGGTCTCACCAACGACACGAGGAAACTCGCGGTAGCGTTTCTCGCCAATACCCTGGCCAATCTTGCTGTAGATACTTCTGAAAACGTCACTTGATCCGATAAAATTCAGACCCGCAAAGTCACGGTGCTGGAGCACCTGCTCTGTGATTTCGGCGGCGTCTCCGGGGATGAATTGAACCACGTTGGGGGGAAGACCTGCTTCGATGAGGATATTATAGATCATCGTGCTGGGGTAGATGTTGTACTGAGAAGGCTTCCACAGAACCACGTTGCCCATCAGAACAGGGCCACTAATAAGGCTACCACCCAGTGCTGTGAAGTTGAAGGGTGAGACGGCGTAGACGAAGCCCTCGAGGGGTCGATGGTCCATGCGCGACCACACCCCGTCAGCGCCCCTTGTGGGCTGCCTCGACAGCAGCTCGGCGGCGTAGTTGGTGTGCAGCCGGAAGAAATCAGCCAACTCGGCGGCGGCATCAATCTCCGCCTGCCAGATGTTTTTGCCTTGTCCTAGCATCGTCGCTGCAATTATGTCGTGGCGATACTTGCCGGTGACAAGCTCAGCGGCGCGCAGGAAGATGGCGGCACGGTCGACAAAGGGGGTATCTTGCCATGACTGCTTAGCAGCGAGGGCTGCATCAATGGCCTCGTCAACTTGTTGCTTGGTGCTGAGAGGGTAGTGTGTGAGGACAGAGGCGTGCTCAGATGGCATAACCTGGGCTTCGGAGGCATGGATCTTCTGAGTGGTGTTGTTGTAGATGATGGAGCTGCGCAACGGGAGCTGGGACCTGAGGCGCTTCAAGGCGTTCTCAACAGCTGCTCTTTCAGGAGATCCTGGCCTGTATGCCGGCTGCTTCACGTCAGTGCCTGAAGGTGTAAATGGATGAGAAAGGGGGGGCGTACGTTGGGTTCATTGCGAGGGTCGGGGAGGCGGAAAGGAACAGTGGTATTGTATCGAATCTGCTGGGATGATGGAGAGACATGCACAGAACCTGCTGGTCTATGAATGATAGCTCGCGCTGACACTTTGAAAGGGCCTGTGTGTAGAAGGGACGAGGACGCTGCGCGTGTGAAAGGCATTGCAGCAGCGAGCGAGGAACTAGTACCTGAAAGGTTCAATACAAGGAAAATGACCTAGATCTGGCCTCGAATACGATTCCTTGAGATTTTGACATTGCTCTATATGTTGTTCGCTAAGTATTGCACGATGTCCGGTCACGGACGTTCTCCCGCCGAACATCATCAGCGTGTAAGTCGGCTCAGACCCACACCGGGAAGCCTTCCGATGCTCATCGGTGCAAAGCAGTGTTCATTCCGATGCTCAGCAGGGGACTCGTAATTTATTCGAAAGTACCTAGAATATCCGAAAAGAGATGTCATCAACGGGAGACATTGTGGCGAACTTGGAATAATGAGTCTGAGACTGGTGTACCGAGGCCCCGACCAGATGACTGTGGGTGTTAGGACCAGGTCCGCCACAGCGTGCCAGCGAAGCTACCAACAACTGAGGCGACAATGTAAGCTGAACAGATTTTCATGATATTTTAAAGCTGTATTCAGTCACTCAAAGTCTTGACAATCGGCGCATTCAGTATATCTGCTGTGCCGCAAGCCTAACTAAACCAAGTCTCGAACGTGACACAACCCACCATGAAGTGGCGTCGGAGCATACCTGAACATGGAGAAATCGTATTACAAGAAATCCATGATTTTTAGGAGCTCGTGGGTAAGACAGAAAATGTTCGCCAGATGCCGAGGGTGACATTGCTTGTACAAGCGCAACACCATGCAACACAAAGGACATCTCTACCGTTCCCAAGGCCATCAAGTGCCGCAAGCGATTTTATTCAGCCCTGTTCATCTCACTATTTCATGCCGAAATGACTGCCTTGAGCCTTCTGCTCAATTCACCTCTCAGAGCGCGGTATTCATCCACCGTCCTCCCTGCTGCATCCTTGTTCTCCCGGGCACGCCTCATCAAATAACCAATGCATTCTGCCATACTTCCCCACGTGGAACACTTGTATACATTCGCGCCCTCCTTTCTCAAAAGCTCAAAGCTTACCCGATCCGCCATGCCATGCAGCTGTGCAAAAGCCACGGGAACGGTAGGTTGGCCCGTTGTCAGACGCGACGCATGCAGTTCGTGCGCCATGGTAACAGATTGCACGTTGTGTCCCGCCAGAAGCAGGTTCAGGGAAGGAAAGGGCTTGGTGGTGCCGTACGCTCCGAACTTCTTGGAGATAGCACCCAGAGCAATCGAATTGTACGCATGGTCGGTGTCGTCCTTGGTGTCGTGGATGACGGACCTCGGCTCGGTCGCCATGTAAGCACCCCTGACCAGTTTCAGACCCAAGGTGAAGCCTTCCTCTTGTGCGGCTGCGAGATGGGATTCGACGACGTTGGGCGTGCTTTTGAGATAGGCTTGGTAAGTGTTATAAATGACCGCATACCCGTCTGTGTTGAACAACCGCATCATGTCGAGAGCCGTAGCTGCAATGCCGCCTTGGAACCGCTGAGACTCAGCGTCAATCATGATTTGCACGCCCTTGGACTTGCATTTCTGGCACAGTTTGGTCAGGGCGTCGAGCATCTGCGGGGGCAGCGGCTTGTTCTGAGTGAAGGCTTCGGTCACACGTGGTCCGGCCCCAGTCAGCCTGTTCTCTCATCAGTAAAGGTTTTGAGGCTTGAAAGTATTCGACAGGTGAACCTACTTGATCGCCAGCTGGTCCCCCTCGCCAAGCATGTCCAATGTTTCTAGCGTTCCTTTTCGCCAGAACTCTATGCCCTTGCATATTTCAGATTGCGTTCCAGTCTGCGCCCCCGCTCCGTGCTCTGTCTTCTTGTTATCATCAAAAACGATTTCCTTGGCATAGGTCAAGATGGTCCCTCGGAAGCCCAGACCTCTCATCTCGCGCAGTGTCTGGCGGACTTCTGCACCATCTTCGCCCGTGCAGAATTGATTATAGAGCGTCTTCTTGAGAATCCAGCCGAGTGTCTTGTTGCGTTCGACGTTGAGAAAGGGTGACTTCGAGTTTGTGAGGAGTGTCAAGAACGAGATGCTTGGCGTGAGAAGATAAGGCTTCGAGCATATGAAGCTGATCAACAGGGATCGCAGCAGAGCTTTGCGTGACAGCACTGCGAGTGGAGGAAATGTCGTTTTCGGCGGTTCGACCAATTTGGTCACCGTTGCCGTCTCGTACGGGCGAGCTGTGGTCGTGAGAAAGCGTGGGCTGTGGCGTGCCAATGGCGTAAATAGGCCCGTCACCGAGCTGATCGACTTAGTCGTTGACATACTGTATCGTGCCATCAATTCGGGAGAGACTCTTTTGGATCCTCAATCCTTCTGCAGAGCGCATGCCTGAGGCGCTCTTGTATTCAAGCAGTTCACCCACGACAAAGAGGGGACCAGCTGCCTTGCATTCCATCCATTCCACATTCGAGGCTGGTGCCATGTCCTTTGCATTGCCGCATTTCCATTACCCTATCGTGCCACCGGCTTCGCATCCGACGAGTCGCCGTTCGGTCTCAATTGGCCTGTGTTGTCTGAGATAAGAAGGTCTGGACCCTTGTGCGTAGTCCGAGTCCTGGCCGCTGATAAGGAGGGGTCGGGTCAGATGACATCCTCGATACATCACGAACTGCGGAGTTGACTGTCCCCAGCTTATGAGCATTACGAAAAGATCTGCTTTTTGTGAGAGACAGCGGAGATGGGTGGCGGATCGCCCATATCGCCTAAGATAGTGTCGGATGGTCTTCCTGGTGTTGTGTACGTGAGGCCGATGCCGGGTCGGCAACATTCCCGCTGCCTTTCACACGTGGCTCTGGACATGCAATGTCACCTCAATCACTGATTCCATGCAAGCAGAGGCCATGAAATCTGCCGCTGCTCGCTGCTGCCGGACGGTCGGACCTTTCAACCGCGAGGAAGCATAGACGGCGGTGAGCCAGACGGTCTCGCGCTGATGAACCATGATAGACAACACACATCAGACTGCGAAGCAGTATGGAAAGAAGGAGACAGTCCATCATGAGGAAGGTAGTTTATTGTGTGAAAGGTGTGGGTAATCTTGTTAAACTCCGTTGCGCTGGGGTATCTCACCTCACTGCTACGCTCCTGCCAGGCACAAACGAAAGGCCTGGCCACCGGAAATTTTCTCACTCGCCATTGTTTGACCTCTGAGGACTGCGGGATTCCGAAAGACCTATTTAAGTTCTCCCTGTCAGAAACGGGAGGGGGCGTGGCAGCTCGAGATGATATGCCGCCGCGTCTGCTTCGGGGCCGGCTGCTCGATGTTCTTCATGTCGTCCACGAAGACCTCATTCTAGAGCAAAAAAAGATTTCTCAATTTGCGGCCGCAAGCCTTGCAATCGCTGAAGACGGTCAACGTATTATTCGATGTCGAAAGACTACTCGGAACGGTCAGGGTTGAACAGAATATGCTGCGATTGGGAACGCAGGGGAACTGTGTGAGAAAGATGTGATGTGAAAGGGACAAGACGGTTGTTCCGGAGCGGTCACTGAAGATAATAGTTAGGTATCATACGGAACTGAAATGGTCTTCTAACTCATGCACTAGATCCTTTAGCTACGACATGGAGTCTATGACATTGCATGTGACTGGCTATGTGCTCGAGAGCTTTGCAGACCACAACCCACATAAGATCAATCATAGGCACGACGCGACTGCTAATTACTTAGTAGGCAAGAAAGGACCTGAGTACATGGCAAGATAAGTACTTAAGCACTAGTTAGTAAGGAATTGTAAGCAAGGAATAACAATCTGGTCAAGGCCAATCTCATCGCAGGCTATGGCACCGGGCACGCCGACCTTGGCGCCATCTACACCCTGGTCACCGAGAACCACGCCTTTGACGCCGAATGGTTCGGCAAGTACGTCGACGAGGGCGGGAACTCGCTGACCACCACAAACAACGTTCTCCTGAGCAATGGGAACTGGCACGCCCCGAATCAGCGACAGTCCCTGACCATGGACAGCAACGACAACCTGCTCGACAATTTCGGAAAGGTACGCGACGACCGGCTGCATCGCCCTAACGGGACAGGTAGGTTTGGCAATACGTTCTTGAGAAACTATAACGTGACTGGCCTGGAGCAAGTGTCTATGGAGGGCCTCCGCGTTGCTTATAGGGCTGGCATCTCACCAGGCCGTAGGAGTGATCGACCCGTCTCCAACCCAGATCGGGACGACGGGCACGTTGCTCTTGGATTTTCCAGCGAACTCGACGGTGCCGTTTTTGCCAACCTGACCAATTTCGACGATGAGGATTTTGCCAATGCTTTATTCTCCGTCGTGGCGTCTGAGGGATACCGAGTGTCAGTCGAGCAAGAGCCGCCGTCCTCCGTCCCCTGTGATAGTCAAGCGCAAGTTCTCTACAGTCTTTCCGGCGCCGGGGACCTTCCGCCCACGATCATGGCGACAGTTACATACAACAATTCTCGTATCGGCACTGAATCTACACGCAGTGTCTCGAGCACGCAGCCTGGTTCCCTGCCGCATGATGGCAATCTTCAGACGTCTTCCTCGTGGCACCCTGCTTCCATGTTTGGCAGCAGTGGTGACATCCTGGGCATACGCACGGGCGGACGTGGCCTATTTCGTCCCTACCATGACTGGGCGGCCTTCTATGCCAGCCCAATAGGTGGGCGAGTCCTCGCAAGTGAGAGTCCGCCTCCTATCGCTGGATACCATCGAGGACACAACCTCCCAGGCCGGGCTCGCTATTCGTGGCAGCTTTGTCGGCGGTAATTCGACATGATTCCATCTCTCCATCAGAAGTCTGATACTACGGGGCGGCTGAGCCGTGCGTGGGCTTAGTCGGGCCTGGACTATTCGCTAGCTTCAGACTTTTGTTCCAGAGAATCTCGGATGGCTGAAGAATTCACCTGAGCTTTGCTGAGGAGGGGAACCCAATTCGAACCCCTTCTTTCGAAACCCTTCTTAGCAGCCCATACTCACGAAGCCTCGGGTGTATCAAACCTGTCCATTTCAATTCCTCACTTGTCTTTCGACTTTGTCGCGATAAAAGCATTGACACGTCATGCAACATGCCAACTGCCAGGCACCTAGAGCAGATGCCCGGAGTTTCTGACATCTGAGTCTCCCTGCTTGTGCGCCTCTCCGCATCGACTGAGGTCAAGAGGCAGCAGGGGTCAGCCCCAGTATTTAAATTAACCTGTGCAATCAACAATGATCCGACCGACTTGGATGAAAGTGAGCATCGAGATGGACGTGCATTTCTGGACAATACTGGCGAATCTCGAGCGGGTTCCTGCCGAAAGAGGCATGAAGTTGATCATTGACGCGCTGCCATTGGTCGTAGGCTCTGTATGTGGATTAGGCGGAGAGAACCCTCCGGTTTATCGAGCGGAATTACATCACCACTTTGCAACTCCGTCAGTACCACATCCCTTCCCCATCGCTTTTACATGGCGTTTCCAGCAGAATTGCATCCCACAAGGTATGGTGCCGAGTATTCGTATGGTCTGCACCGGCCTCTTGTTTGCAATGGCACTGTCGCTCGGCAGTTGAACACTGGAACACTGGAGTCCTGGATTCTGGTCTGTGGGACCTGCCGTCACCTTCCAGGCGATAACTCGCACCGACCTGACGTCAATAGCACGGCATCGCTCGATCATCGAGGGGCACAGCGGGGTGAGCAAACCACATTCACCTGCTTACCATTGCCTTTGCTGAGGTATGCGTTGCTCGTAGAATGGGTGATCGGGGACGCGTGGTTGGCTCTTGCCGTGAACTTGTTTGATGGACCCTTGGAGTGAGCTGCCGTCTTCTTAAAGACGCTCCCTGCCCCCCCGATGGTACAAGGCAGACCTCTCGAGACGAAACTCAACCTGCCCTCTCATACTCCAAGATATTTCGACATACGTTCCCCACGGTTTTAGATGTCGCATATCGTTCCCGAATCGGTCAAGCAGGCAGTCATGGGCGGCCACGGAGGATCCCAGGCCAAGGCCACGCAGCTTGCTGCCAACACGGTTGAGCCAACCAAAGATACCAGAATCACCTCGGACTGGGGCACCAAGCAGAACAGCACCGACGACTGGCTCAAGGTCACCACCGAGGACCACACCGGGCCTATGCTGTTGGAGGATGGCTTTGCCAGGGAGAAGGTGAGCATGTACTGAGGACAGCGAGAGAGCGCAATATCTCGATCGGCTGTCCTTGCGTCAACTATGCGAGACCTTTCTGACCCTTTGCAGATTCACCGCTTTGATCACGAGCGCATCCCCGAGCGTGTCGTGCACGCCCGTGGCGCTGGCGCCTTTGGCACCTTCAGACTGCACGAGTCGATTCCGGAGCTCTCGAGCGCCGGTGTCTTGAATGACACGTCCCGCGAGACCCCCGTCTTCCTACGTTTCTCGACTGTTCTTGGTAGCCGCGGGTCTGCTGACACCGTTCGCGATGTTCGTGGCTTTGCGCTCAAGATGTACACAGACGAGGGTAACTGGGACATTGTGGGCAACAACATTCCCGTTTTCTTCATCCAAGGTTCGTTCTGATGACTCCTCGTTGCAGAAGTGAGATTTTACTGACACGTTCCAGATGCCATGAAGTTCCCCGACGTCATCCACGCCGGCAAGCCTGAGCCTCACAATGAGGTGCCTCAAGGTAAATAGCAACCCATCGTTGTCAGGACAAGACTAATCCCAAACAGCTCAGTCAGCACACAACAACTTCTGGGACTTTATGTACATGCACTCCGAGGCCACACACATGTACATGTGGGCCATGTCGGATCGTACCATCCCTCGGTCGTACCGCATGATGCAGGGCTTTGGTGTCAATACTTACACGCTCACCAACGACAAGGGCGAGCGTCACTTTGTCAAGTTCCACTTCACCCCCGAGCTTGGTGTTCACTCTCTCGTCTGGGATGAGGCCCTGAAGTTGGCTGGTCAGGTATGATTGCAATGCTCCACGTACGTGCGGTGCATAACTAACCCGCCCTAGGACCCTGACTTCCACAGAAAGGATCTCTATGAGGCTATCGAGAGCGGCTGCTTCCCCAAGTGGAAGTTTGGTGTCCAGGTGCTGCCCGAGTCGCGCGAGCATGAGTTCGACTTTGACATCCTGGACGCTACCAAGGTGTGGCCTGAGGACTTGGTTCCTGTCCGCTACATCGGTGAACTCGAGCTCAACCGCAACGTCGATGAGTACTTTACACAGACTGAGCAAGTTGCCTTCTGCACGGGCCACGTGGTTCCCGGCATTGGGTTCTCTGATGACCCTCTCCTGCAAGGCCGCAACTTTTCCTACTTTGACACCCAGCTCAGCCGCCTGGGAATCAACTGGCAGGAGCTGCCTATCAACAAGCCTGTCTGCCCTGTAATGAACTTCAATCGTGACGGAGCTATGCGCCACACCATCTCCCAGGGCAAGGTCAACTACTGGCCCAACCGCTTCGAGGCTCAACCTCCAGCGTCCGCCGCCGAGGGTGCTTACATCGACTATCCTGCCAAGGTCGAGGGCTTGAAGCAGCGCACTCGCTCTGCCAAGTTCCAGGAACACATTTCTCAGGCTCAGCTCTTCTACAACTCTCTGTCTGAGATTGAAAAGTCCCACGTCCTGGCCGCTTTCGGATTCGAGCTGGACCACTGCGACGAGGCGGTCGTCTACGAGCGCCTGAGTGGCCGTCTCGCCGACATTGACCTCGGTCTAGCGCAGTCTGTCAGCGAGATGGTGGGTGGACCCAAGATTGAGAATTCCAACAGGCCCAACCACGGTCGCAAGGCTCCTGGTCTCAGTCAGATGGACTTCCTGCCCCAGAAGCCTACCATTGCCTCTCGCCGTATCGCCATCCTAATCGCCGACGGCTACGATCCAGTTGCCTTTAGCGCCTTTGTAGGCGGCATCAAGGGTGCAGGTGCGCTGCCCTTTGTTATTGGTGCGCGCCGTTCTCCCGTCTACGCCGCTGGCGAGGATGCCTCCAACAGCAAGGGTGTGACACCTGACCACCACTTTGAGGGCCAACGCTCGACCATGTTCGACGCCATTCTCATCCCCGGCGGTGAGAAGTCCATCAAGACCCTCTCTTCCATGGGTCGTGCCCTGCACTATGTTCGTGAGGCCTTTGGCCACTTGAAGACCATTGGTGCTACGGGCGAAGCCATCGACCTCGTCAACAAGGCCATCCAGCTGGATGATATCCAGCTGTCGAGCAGCCACACCCTCGAGAGCTATGGCGTTGTCACGCTGCGTGACGTCAAGCCTGAGGGTCTGGGTGATGTCCTCAACTCTGCGAAGGATGCCAAGGGCTTTCTGGAGAAGTTTGTCTACAATGTCAGTCAGCATAGGTGTTGGCAGCGCGAGCTGGACGGTTTGTCGACTCAGGTTGCGTATTAATCTTCGAGAAGAAGCTTTTGCTCAACGTGTAAGAGATCCTTAGTAGTATATAAGTAATTGAAACATAATATGTACCCAATGTCCTTTTCCGTTCCATGTCCTGAAATAAATGCAAACCCAAGTCGCTCGCCAAACCAACTCCATGCTAAACCAACCCCATGCGACGGGTCCTTGTCGCAATATGCAAAGAGTATCTATCTCTAAAATCCAAGATAGACCCACTCCCCTCCATGATGCCATGTTCATTATATAGCTGACGTGATGAAATCAATATCCTCCGACTCCTGCTGCGCTTCTTCGCGGCGTTGCCCATGGGTATCAGTGGCAGGCGGCGGCGGACTGTTGTTTGACCCATGCAACTTTCGCCCCAATTTCCCCCAAATTCCATTGTGCTTGTCCTTCTCGCGGTGTTCTGGCGCCACAAGTTCATCTGACGTGTGAGAGGTCTCCTGCTCATCGCTGGACGAGCGCGTCCTGGAGCGTATGCTGTTCCGCGGCCGGACCATCTCCCGTGCGTCGCGGCTGGCCTCGAGGAAGATGGGATACGCTATCATGATGACCTGCAAGACAACAATGACAACGTAGCTCAGCTGTGTCGAGCCGCCCGACGTGATGATGCCGTACATGATGAAGGGTACGACGCCGCCGCCGGAGCCACCCATGGTGATGAATGCTGCGGCGCGCTTGGTGCGACGACCTTGACCCCGCAGGCCGATGGAGAAAATGAGAGGCCATATGGGGCCCTCGGCGAAGAAGAACAGGATGACGGGGATGACGATGGCGTTAGGGCCGGACGGATTGAGAACGACGGTCAGGAGGGCGAAGAGGAAGGACATGCCCAGGAAGATGGTGAGGATCGTGCGCGGTTGGGGGAGACGGCGATGGTGCACGGACAGATAGGTGAGGCCGCCCGCGAAGAATCGCGCCACGGCGAAGGCAGCGTGCGCGATGAGGAGGTAGTCCGACACCGACATGGCGCTGCCAGGTGGTTTCTGAGGGTCCGCCGTGCCCGTGGGGTCTTGCGCGGCGCTTTGATCACTGTCGGCACCGGGCAGTACCGACTCGACGAGATCACGGAAGAATAAGCTGTTCGATTCTTGGGCCGCGGTATAGCAGTACTGCGCGAGAACGGCGAGGATGAGGCTGACGGTGCGCAGCTGTAGACCCACGGACGTCTTCTTTTGTGAGTCGATGGGCAGCCGTTTCGCTGATTGCTCGAGCTCCTCGTCGCTGACTTCGGGGAGAGGCATGTAGTAGAAGAACAGAGCCAGGCCGGCACAGAGAAGCGTGATGGCCAGGTAGGTCCATTGGACGTCGATAAGTGTTGCCGTTGTGGCGAAACCGGCTCGACCAACGGCATCGAAGAAGACCTTGTTCGCGAGGAGGCCTGACAGGACGGACCCGGTGGCCTGCACAGCCTGCGCCAGCAGTAGTCGGGTCTCTCCGTATTCGGGCGGGCCGCAGAGGATGATGAAAGCGTTGGCGGCGACCTCGAGGACCGACAGCCCAAAGCCGACGATGAAGTTGGAGAACATGAAGCCGCCGTACGACCCCGTGACGGCAGATGGCCAGAAGATGATGGTTCCGATGCCGTAGATGCTGAGGCCGACGATAAAGGTCACCTTGAAACCGCCCACGTTCTCAAACTCGTTCTTCTTGTGACGCCTGGAGCGATTGTGCTCATCTCTCCGCAGGATCCACTCGCCCACAAGTAGAGGGCCGAAGAAATAACCGCCCCCGAAATAGGCAGCGGTGAGTCCTAGAGTTTCTGCAGAGGAGTAGTCGTGAATGGTGGCAACGACCGTGTTGAGGGTGTTCAATAGACCATATGAGATTCCCCAGAGAAGGAAAAGGATGGACACGATGCTGCAATACTTGAATGACTCGTGCGCCGAGGTCTGCAACATGCTCTTGGGCTTGGCCATGTTGACGAAACCAAAGTAGACTGCGTTCTCAGTCGTCGTGGACGTGCGGGCCGTTGCGTGGGTGTGCATCCGTTGCACGGGGGACAACATGTCCGGCGTCGAGAGGAACTCCATGGCCGTCATCTCTTCGCTGCTACGGGAGTCTCGTCGCTGTTGCCCAGGTGGCTCTGGGTCGGGTGCGTCGTTACTGCGATGCTCGTGCACCACGACTGCAGGAGGTGCGGCAATCTCGGGCGTGGTTCGCCGAGCGTTTCGTTGACGCGAGTCTCCCTCGCTTCGCTTCGACATGGTGGATGTGCTGCGGTCCGGGTCGTACAGCATCGCGGGGAGCAGCTTGAGGATGAGGGGCTTCAAGGTCGGAATGCAGGCACAAGTGATGCCGACGTTGACTTCCACAGCGCTCCACATGAACGAGAGCGAGGCGTTGTAGGCAAAGTTCTCTTGCCCGCCAAACGTCGATCCCAGGTCACCCGACGGTCTCGACGGCAAATCGGAGAGCGCAGACTGCAGAAAGTAGATCCTGACCACATCCACAACCGTGACGAAGATGCCCAAGCTGAAGAGCAGGACCACGACCACTTTTTGGCGGGTCGGTAGGCGCATTCCAGTGAGGACGGGTATTGGAAGGAAGAGGAGACACAGGTTGGTGACGATGTTGATGGGCGAAGAGCAGATGAACTCGGTGAGAAGAGGCAGGCATTTTACCTCGCCTTCGTAGTAGGGGTTCCAAGCCGCCGACACAGGACTGCATTCTGCGCATGTTAGCAAGAGTCAGGGGGGGAAATGAAGTGAACTCACGAAAGATGTTGAGGAACGTCAAGATGATGCCTGCAAGGTTGATGACACCCAACAAGGCCCAGCTCCAGTATTTGAGCACGAACTGCGTGTTCTTAAAGAGGCGGAGGTAGAATATGAGAACCGAGGATTTGGTAGCCATCAGGGCCGGATTCTGGCGGGCGTCAGTCCAGGCACGAAGCGTCAACTTGCAAGACCCAGGAGACTCACGTATAGGATACTGAAGACATACTCGCACCGCCTCAGCGTGCCCCGATCGGAAGGCTCAATGTCCCTGTCGTACCGTCCCAAGCCGTTTGCGGTGCCGAGTGCAATCACCGAGCTCAGGAACACGGCGATGACCCAGGCCAGGCCCATGACCCTGTCATCCCAGCGGATGTTGCGCACGATGAGGCCGCGGGAGATGAAGCGGGCCACGACGAAGACGGTGGCCAGGACGAGGGTCGCGACTGAGACGGCGAAGACGGAGGGCCCTCTGTCGGGGACGCCATGCCCTGATATAACAGCGTTTGCACTCGCCATTGTGGTCAGAGGGGCGTCGTCGACATCGCTTGGCTCGTTTGTGCGGACAAGGGTGATGGCGCGTCGGGTGCAGGTCGTCGTGCCACAGCCATGGTCTACCGGCTTCTGTTGAAAGTCTGTGACGCCGGCTTCACCCGTCCACTGTTTGGGCTTGCGTCGTCGTGGTCCGTCGGTTTCTCAGAGTGCCTCGAGGTTGATCGATCGAATTCGGGACCCAGAAATTGCCAATATCGGAACTCGAATCGCATCCGTGGGAGCTCTAAGTTAGGAGCGTGACCCCATGTGTTGTGTCTTTCCCAAGGTTGAACTCGAGAGACTCTTTCCAGGCGAATACTAGATCCGTCGAAAGAGCGAAGTGGTGGACAGGAGGCGGCAAGGTTGTGTGGAGGAACGCAGAATGGACCAGGCGGGTGGTGCGGCGGCAGAGGTCAAGTTCAATGTCAGCGCCAGTCGCATCGCTTCTTGTCAAAGTTTCTCCACCGCGCGGCGCCGTTCATCCAGCCACCAGCTTGTCGTTGATTAGTCTAATTTCTAACGGGCCTTTTCATAGCAATTACGGCTCACGGGATCTCTAAGGCAGTGTGCGTTCTTCAGGCCAGGGCCCAGGCGGGCCCCGTAATTCCATATGATGTGCCTTTTGGCGAACGGTCAGTGCGGGCAGCCAGCCGCCCAGCTCCCCGGAAAGCTGCGTACGCGGGCATGACTCGGTAGATTAGTAGACTCGGTCCTTGCTCGAGTCTGGACACCGACCTTGGTTTCGGACCTTTTCACTACTACGGGTTGCGCTGGTTACAAGCTTGCAGCACAGAGTTATTAGGCAGATGTTCGAGTACGTACAGTACGTAAATGCAAGTACAGTGGTCTCCCCTAAGTAGCCACGTCCACAGCACGGCTTGAGAGAATGGGCGAGACTCTTGGTGAGGCATATCTGTATGTAGACAAACAGGTAATACCTACGTACGGAATCCGTATACCCGGCTCACCGCACGTCGATCATCGCAGATGCACACATCAATTTGCTGCATCAAATTTCTGCACTACAAAACCCGCCCCAGCCCGCCAAAGACTGACATCATCGCCAGTGCAACTTGAGCCAATCAGTGGCTGAGTCGTGCTCGAGCCCAACCGCTCGCCCCGCAGGTTCTCCGAGTCAAATTACCCCAGACATCAGCCTCGACATTCTGCGGTCTGCAAGTTGACACGAAAGGCTGAGGTCGATATTAGAGCTCATATCGAGCACATTCATCAAGCTTCCATGTGACAAAGACCACTACCGTTGCATCGACTGAACCACCACGACTTCTCGCTACCTAGGCTAGGTTATATCGACTCACACCATAGTCTCAACTCCGCTGCTCCGCATGCAGCCACCGCCTGTCAAGTCCTCCTGTTCGGATGGCGGTTCCGACGGCTAAGGGCCTCGCGTGGTAGTGAGATTCACCTACCCTACATAGATTGCGACACACAAATCTCGCGTTCACGAAGTCAGATTCAGCCAATACATATACGAATGTATTTGATGTGAAGTATGGGCCAGATTAAGGACTCGCATCAATTTGGCCAATGCCACAATGAGTTTAAAGTGTCAGATGCTGAGTTCCAAATACAATCGATGTCAACTTCAAGCTCAGCCCGTTTTGCATTGTTGTGCATCATACGTCAAGATGGAAGAACCAGATCACGTGACCATCAATATCCCCTGGACGGGATCGAGCTCGAGAACGCAAATGAGCGCAGTGCTCAATCTATGATCTTGGACAATTTCACCAGCCTCTTTAAACGAGCCCTTCCATGTCAATTGGACAGATAATTACTTGCTAATAATCCATGGCCCGTGCGCACCGGTACCATGACGGCGCCTGGGTCGGGGACTCGGGGATGATGGATCCACCGCAACCATGGAAAATGCCAGCGCAAAGCCATCTCGAGGCAAACAATGCCAGGCTAACAAAATGACCGCTCAAACAACCGAGCTTCTTCGCCATCAATCGGCAGATCTTTGATTGCTCGATGATGGTGACTTTCCCGTCTGTTTTCGCTTCTGAGTCTGGACGTCGAAGATCTCAGATCCTGAACCCTGATACGATTACCAATCAACGACGCATCGATCCACGTCAGGCCGAAGTCAGCATCAAATGCTTCCAGTCCTCAGCTTGCTTGATCTCCCGCAATCTGTCGACATACAAGAAGAACCTCACATTGGCCTTTGCAAGGCTATCGAGACTTCGAGCCTGATAATCTGCAGCCATGGCTCCCTCGAATTCTCTCGTACCGGAGCACACCTCGGAAGCATCGCGCAATGATAGGGACCAGGCACCCCACGATGAGGCTGAAAATGACGAGCAAACACCACTTCTACGTGGCAGCTCTCCCTCAGAACGGAAGACTGACCATGGTGATGAGCCCAAAGTTCGCCTCAGCGCTTTCCGCGTCGCAGCTGTAGCGTTCAGTCTCTGGCTGCTCATTTTCCTGCAAGGTATCCATCCACCATGACCAGCCAACAGCCAGTGCGGAGTACTGACGGCAGGCAGCCTCGAACATGTCTGGCATAACCGTGATTCAAGGCGCAATAGCTGCCGACCTGGAGGCCTACGACGACACTGCGTGGTTCACGACGGCGTATCTCATCGCCATGTCCAGCCTTGCGCCGCTGGCCGGCAAGCTCGCCGCAGTCTTTTCCCCAAGAAGCCTCATCATCCCGGTAGCCATACTCGTGGCGATTGGTACCATTGTGTCGGCGCATGCGCTTTCCTTTGAGGCATTCGTGCTCGGTCGCGTTGTCACGGGTATGGGCGGTGCAGGCGTGCTCACGCTAGCAATCATCTTGATGCTCGACCTGACGAGCAAGAAGACAAGAG
Source organism: Emericellopsis cladophorae (assembly GCF_022114955.1). Taxonomy (NCBI): domain Eukaryota; kingdom Fungi; phylum Ascomycota; class Sordariomycetes; order Hypocreales; family Bionectriaceae; genus Emericellopsis; species Emericellopsis cladophorae. Next base: position 232,198 of record NW_026250954.1, on the reverse strand, counting down.
GCGTCGCCCTCGGCATGGTCAACGCTGGGTTCAGTATTGGTGTTTCACTCGGTGGTATCGTCTATGGTGCCATGCTTCCGGCCGTCGGCTGGGTGAGTCTTGAATCCTCTCTTTGCCCTTTGTCAAACTGACAGGCCTTCAGCGCGCCTTGTTTTGGATACAAAGTCCTGTGGCTGTTCTGGCTGGGACGATGCTGTTCCTGTCTCTGCCGAATTCCTTCACCAAACCCTCGGAATTCTCAGTCTTTCGTAGGCTGCGTCGGATCGACTATCTCGGGGCTGCCCTGTTGATATTGACGATTGTGCTATTCTTGTTCGGCCTGGGGGGCGGAGCCATCAAATTCCTGCCCTTGGTTCTCTCCCCCGTCGCTCTCATTTTGTTTGTGCTCGTGGAGAACTTTGTAGCTCCAGACCCGGTCATTCCACTCCAGGTCCTCAAGTCTCGCGCGGTGCTGCTGTCGTGCGTCGCGCAGCTTGGTCTCATGTCAGCTCGCTGGACGGTGCTGTATTACGCGCCCATCTTCATGCTCGCAGTCAGGGGAACTCCACGAGCAGAGGCGGGAGCCGTTCTGGTGCCGACCAACATGGCCTTTGCATCGGGCGGGCTGATTGTCGGCTACTTGCACATTCGACGGAATGGTTCATTTTGGCTCCCCTGTGTTGTGGCCATTATGCTCTTCAGTATCTCCATGTTTGCACTGTCAAGTGTGGCTACGTCAGGTTTTCATCTCGCTGCGCTGGTTGCATCGGTGATTGCTGGCGGCGTGGCCACAGGCGCAGCGCTCAACTACACGTTGGCGCACATGCTACATCATAGTCACGACGGGACTCAATACATCACGACGAGTCTCATTGGGACGTTTAGGGGGTTTGGTGGTGCATTCGGCACCTCGATTGGCGGCGGAATCTTTTCGCGATACTTACGGTCCAGCCTGAGCGAGGGCTTCAGGCTACTAGATGAGACTGACGTTCTCGATCCTGAGAGGCGTCGGCTTGTCTCTCGGCTACTTGGAGCCCCCGAGCTGGTATGGCAAGGTGGCCTTGGCGCAGCAGATAAGGATGTGGCTATCCAGGCGTATGCTGGTGCCACACGCGGTGTCTGGCAAGCTGCCGCCATTCTAGGCATTGTGGTCTGTGTCTTGCAGGCCGGGACGGGCTGGAGAGGGCCTGAGCCGGCGATTGTAATGGAACAGGCGGAGGCGCAGACCAACGTTCTGGAGAATGAGGGCACAGAGGAGGTGTAGTTTACCCAGGACGACGCAACGTTGTAATTGCCGATAGGAACCCAGCATGGAACAGCGGAATCTGCGGGGTCTCGTGATATTACTGAAACTTTTCATGCATATGTCTCAGGAATGCAATCGCTCGTAGATGATGCGATTCGTGGAACTTTCGACAGAGCCTCGCACATCTCAACCCGTTCCGGATCGAGATATCAAGCGTACCATGAAGGTTGTAGCTTATCGCGTGTTCCATGATGTGCTATCAACAAGCCCATATCCCGTGCGAGATGATGCATGGAGAAATCATCGTAGTGATCAAGAGGGTCTTCGGCATGTTGCGTCGTTCTTCGTTCTCCGAGGACACTTTTCTATAGCACTGCTGTGATGAACAGCCAGGATCAGAGGTTGCCAGTGTTCGTAGTCCAAATCGCACCTAAAGTTGACGAATTCGGTCAGTAATTACACCTCATGAACTCTCATGATCGTATAGCCTAAGTTACGTAGATATTGATCCTTTGGTGTTGCAGCGTCCATTTCTGAACTGGTGTCGTTCAGCACATTGAGGCCAGTGGAGAGCTGCGAGCTCGAGCCTCAATGCAATTGATTATAGGCTGATTAGGTATCAGCCAACGGGAAGCGAGCGGAAAGACAGCGAGAAGACCAATTGAATCTTCGTAAGCGATGTCTAACATTGAAGTCAAGAGGTAATGGTTAGGTACTGGCATGTCGATATCACGATTGGAGAGGGGTCTAGGACTCCAGAGTCCGGAGTCCAGGCCTCCAGGGCGTGTGGTGCAGGTGGTGGCTTGAATCCGCCAACGTGATTCGAGGAGAAATGATTACCGCGCTCAGGCTAAGGATGGGTGGGGCACTTTGGGACCCTTGGGTAGTGGAGGTGGATTAGCCCTCTGTTTTACCCCAACTTTACACCACCGCGCGCGCAACGTCCGTCCTTTTTTGACCACTCGAGTCTCGAGGACCTTGTCCAGTCCAGGACTTCTAGACTGCTGACGCCAAGTGCTGAGGCTAGTGGTTCATCTCTGGAAGCGTGCGTCGCCGGGCGTAGGACCAGCACGACAATCTCATACGACCTGGGTGCCTGGCTCGCGTCAGATCATGGTATAAGCCCTCGGAAGCAGAGAACAGTAATATCATTGCTGCACCGATATTTGGTGGTGGATTAATTCAGTCCGAGGCTGTACCCCTGTGCTCCCGCGCCTCCACCAACAACAACAGCTGTTCCCCAGATCCTGGACTGCCCTGCGGCCTGCCATTGCTACGGAGAGTCCGTCCAGCCGTCATCCGCACTGTCTCCCGGCACAATTTGTGGCGATTGAATGCACAGTTCCTGCGTTTCTGCGACCCAAGATAGTTTCGATACTGCTATCTGCGTCGAAGCCCGTCCGCTTTGAACACAGCAGTCAAAGCCATAACCCACCCGTGCGCGCAGACCAAGTTCAACCGCGACTTTGCTGGTTCATCTGCGCCTATGCAAGCGCGGAACGCTGTCTGTCGATCGTGAGATTCACTCTTTACATTGAACCGTCGGCTCATATCAGCAACCTACTTCCGCACCATCCATATAGCTACACTTCCAACTTGCTGCTCTTCCAGCTACGCTCGACCTGACATCCTGCTGCCGCTCTACTTTAGCTATCCGTCATATCACTTGCATTTCGGTGCTCTTGGCTCCGCGGGCTTCATCGACAATCGACAACCACCACGAGCCCGTTTTGCGACACCACTGCATGACCAGGGAATTTTGGCATACGGCAGACGAGGGAGGCCTGAACTCTGCATTTGCACCGTTTGTGCCCTGCATTCGTCTTGAGGGCGGGAAGCTTTGGTGGGAAGCTTTGAGGATCAGGCACTTGGTTGTGCTATGGTGAAGCATCGCACACGAATCCGAGACGCCTTTTGAGTCTAAGGGACAGACGAACCCGGCTGAGCAGTTGCAATGGCGGCCGTTCAGCAACTTCTATCGAGCGCTAGCCCGAGCCCCGGGCCGACGTCTACATCATCGATGAAGCACTCGACGACTATGCCTGTCAAGATGGATGTCGATCATCCGAGCCAAGGTCCACTCATGAACAATGCAGCCTTTGGTGCAGGTGTACCGCAGACGGGGGATTCGCGCATTGCGGTCATCGTCTTCGGACCAGGGCAGGACCAAATTGTCTCAGTCTTTGCAGAGGTGTTAGGAAAGCCATATCGACTCAAGAACGGTTTCCGGGACGTCAGCAGCGAGGAGCGAGGTCTGGTGGTGGGGGTTGAGGCTCCATCAGCGAAGCTGGACATTGAGTCAAGGGACCAGGGTCTCGTTGTTGCCATCAACGCCCACTGCGTGAGACTTGGAATGCCTCCAGACGTGCATTTGTCCAAGCAGTGTGATTTCGAATTCCTGTACAACGATTCACCGTTCGTTCGGCGAGACCTGTCAAGATTCATCGCATTCACCCTCGGCCAGGTCAGTCACCACAAGGAACTCATGGAGAAACCTCGAACCTACTTTATCTCAACCACATTTCCCGACGTGAGGGCAGCCTTGCCGAATCTGGACATCTTGACAGTGGGGTCTGATGCAGTGGAAATCCGCGTGGACCTGCTGCGCGAAACACTTAGCGATGGATCCTACTCGTCGGTCCCTAGTCTCAGTTATGTCGGCGAGCAGGTCATGTTGCTCAGGCAGAGGACGGAGCTGCCCCTCATCTTCACCACCCGATGCACGAACGAGAATGGAAGATTCCCGATGGATGACCCTGATCTCTTTTACGAGTACCTCTACCGCGCTATTCAGTGGGGCGTGGAATACATTGATGTTGAATTGTGGCTGCCCGAGCATATCCGCCAATCCTTGTTTGAGAAAAGGGGCAATTCGAAGATCATGTCCGCTTTCCATGATTTCTCTGGGACGTTCAAGTGGCCTTCACCCTATGCGCAAACCGTGTTCGAGAGGTCAATACCCTACGCCGATATCATCAAGATGATTGCCATCATCACTGAGCACAACGAGAATTTTGAGCTGGAGTATTTCCGTTCCAGGATGCACTCGGATTATCCCAATGCACCGCCATTGTCAGCGGTCAACATGGGCGAGACAGGTCAGTTCTCGAGGACCCTGAACAAGGTCTTCACCCCGATCACGCATCCATTGCTTCCCATCATTGCGGCGCCTGGTCAGATGAGCACGGCAGAGATCAACTCGGCGCTTGCTCTGCTCGGACAGTTGCCCCGGAAGAATATCTATGGTATTAGCAGCACGGCATCGCGCAGTGCCACCCCACAGGCACCCTTTTACGAAAAATGTTTCAATGAGTTGGGCCTGCCACATCACTTCTCCATTGTAGAGCGACAACCAGGGAGTCCAGCGGGCATTGACGCCTGGTGCAACCAGAAGCACTTTGGAGGCGCATATCTCGACCCAGGTTTCTCGTACCAGTCTTTGCTTAAGCGCAGTCCCTTTTTCGCCAACATGAACAACGGCAATGGCCCGGTTCTGACGGAAGCCGCACGTGTGATTGGCATCTTTGACACAATCGTGGTGCGATCGGGGTCGCAGTCTGCTGCCAATTCCACACCAACTTCAGCGCCTGCCAGCCCACGCCCAAAGTCTGCCGATTTGATGAGTCGCCTCGGTCAATCCGCGCTACCACCAAACGCCTCCCTCATACTGGACAACGCGAGCTGGAAAGGCATCGTGAGCACGTTGACACGCGATCTGGCTCCGTCTGCCTATGCAGGGAGGACTGCCGTCGTCCTGGCCGCTTCATCGGATGATGCGGCCGCTACTCTTTTCGCCATGAAAGCGCTGAGAATCTCCAAGATCTACACCGTCGGCTTCAGGACACCAACAGCGCTGGCCCGAAACGCCCCTCCGATCGAGCAGTTTATTAGCCTCGAAAGTCTGCGACGAGCGAGGTCGACGACGGAGGATAGCGCACCTTTCCTCATCGTGTCTGCTCTTGGTCCCGAGAAGAGCCACCTGGTCGGCATGTTGATCAGGATATTTGGGGGCGTTGGCATGTCCAACGGTTCAAACACGAGACGTGTCTTTCTGGACTTGGCCGACGGCGCCGTGCGCAAGCGGAGCGATCCTGGCGCCGTCGCTGAGAAAAGCGGCTTCGCTGCCTATGGGGCCGCCGATGTTGCTGCCTTTACTACGGTGGAGAGTCTCCGGCTGCTCATCGGCCAGAATGTTCCTTATAGCTTTGTGAGACTTGCCAGCGGGCGGATGTTTTGAAGTACCAGGTCGATATATCTCAAATCAGCTTAGGGCCCAGCTACTGGGGTACGTACGTTCCGGTGAATGGTTGGCCCTGCCTCGGAAGCACTTCCGAACTCGATCTGGATACTGATATATCTTCACGGGGCGGCCGCTGATGCAAACTTCAAGCTTGAAGTCCCCTTTCAGCGTGGTGATTTCTTTGGAACATACGGATACATTTATGAGAATGTCGGCCGTTCGCTTGCTGCACCGCAAGACGTGGACACTACGGGCGTTTGTTGGCGTTGGCGACCTGGACGACAAGGGGGCGCAAGTCCACTAGCACACCATGAGCTTTATTGGCGTTTCATTTCGAGTGTGTATATATATATTGATTCGTATCCGTTCTTGGGCTCTCAAGTTCTCAGCTTCCCGGTCGCCTTCTTCTTTGTGAGAATCTGCAACCCTCTCTTTCATAGAAATGTTCTGCGCTTGTGATACTTGATCTTTCCTCGGCAAGAGCTCGGCAAGCTATGGTGGCCCAGCGAACAGCTCTCGCGGTCAGAGGCTCGAGCCAGAAACAGCCCAGATAGCGGCATCCATGTGCTGCCAAAATAAATCTGCTCTGCTCAGCTGCTGCCACGACCATTCGCAACCGCCAGTCCCACCCCCTTCGGTCATTTCGGCATGATGCACCACCGATCCTCGGCCGAGACGACCGACACATCAGGGGGGAAGTTGGGCAGGTGGGGTTGACAATTTGCTCACAAGCACATTCGTTACTTTGCTTGCACTCAACATGAATGATAGATAGACTTGGTTGAATTTGACGACGGAGATGGTCAAATCGACGCTGAAATAGTGAATGCCACCAAGAGCATATTCTCCTCCTCTACTTTATAATTGCAATACTTCAGCCGGTGAATGACCATGCATTGGCATATATGGAAGGGCATACCCCGAGGTGCTTGTGTGTCTGCAGCTAAGACAGAAATTGGATTGTTGTTAGGCACTCTCGGCTACACCAGCAAAATGATGGGGTATCCCACCCACACTTGCTGCCTGGTAACCCAATTATGGACATCGATTACATCAAAATAGATTGGTTTGCAGGAGTGGAGTCAGCCAAGATCCGGGGATTCACAAGTCATCAAGACATAAGCCGCCCTCATAACGCACAGATACTGGCTATGCCTTCCAAAAGTAGCTTTAGTTTCAATTTCTGTCCGTCGTGATAGTAATGGATCACGGCAGACTTCCAGTGGTTATTTTATTTGAAGACTTGAATTCTTGGTTCGTGGTGGAACAGCCACGCTTGTTTTGGAGGTGTAGTCGATCTAGAACATTACTAGACATATCTTGTTATTAACACCTTCCTCCAGGTTGGCTTTGAACCGCTGTCAGCCTTCCTCTAGGAGTTGTTACGTTACTAGACCAGACCTGTAGTCTGGGAAAAGCTTGCGAGACTCGGGTTCCGCGCAGGCCTGACGACGCTCAGTTGATCCCTGCTCAAACTCAATCTGATGTCCCTCAAGCAGATATTCGCGCTAACCCCGTCTCCACATTCTCAGGAAATCTAAGCTTAACAGAGTGTTTGGACCGTCATAATCTGCAAGCCTTGCTCCGGGCATTGACAACGTCTACCCTCATTGGTGCCATTTGCAACATGATGTCGCACGCAAGATGAATGCAACCTGAACCGCGGGCTCTTTGCCTACTACGCTAAGGCTGTACAACAGCTGCCACAAGAACGGATATAATTGTGCGCATTAATTACTAGGCAGATGATGAGCAAGGAATTTGCGAAGCGGTGCAGGGTGGCCCTTCCCTGTTTGAGAAGTGGGGACCGGGGAGAATGAGGAGGGACGGGGGGGTCACGGGCAGGAGTGATATTGGAACATGGGGTAGGAGCCTTGAACCGCCTACATGCATTTTTATGTCCACTGCAAGTGCGAGCGCTCACCCTGTCTGAACGAACCCTCATCATCTTCCCCATCTTTGCCCTCCACACTCTCCACGTTCTTCAGCCGTCCCTTCGTTGCGCGCCCATCGACTACCGAGAGACCGCCTGGCTCGCGTTGTTGCCGGTTTCCTGACGACTCTTTGCCCACAAGACGCCCTAACTTGGAGGGTACTTCCAAGTGTCAAACAAAGACCCTTCTCAACCTGTCAAGCGGCCGATGATTCACACCAACGACGGCGCACCGAGATTACCGCTCAGAATGAGTTTCGCGGCGTGACAAGCTATCAAACACGACATCCTCTTCGCCTACCCAACCGGATATTGTGCTTGCAATCGATGAAACGAGTCTCACGCCGACATCGAGGAGCAACGGACCACCATTCACTTCACTTGGCACACCGGACGAAGCTCACCGCATATGTCCGCTCATGTCGCCCAAGAGATGAGCGTTTCCATCTATGAAGGCTCAGGGGGATCTGGCCAGATTTCTGGACCACAATCGGGGCTGGCTGCTGCTCGGCCGCAGGTTGGCATTGAGCGGCTTCCGACACGCAGGATGAGCAACGAGCCTAGAGAGTCGATGAACTGCAAATCATGCAGAAAACGAAAGATCAAGTGCAATCGACTGAGGCCCACTTGTGAAGCCTGCCAAGTTTTTCAATGCCCTTGTATATATGGTACGTTGGACCAATCGCTCCTGCGTGATCCTGCGCAACGCCCGCTGACATACATCAAGACGCTATACCGAAGAAGAGGGGACCTAAGACCGACGTGCTCGATGCTCTTCTGAAGCGCGTCGATGGCTTGGAGGCGAAGCTGAGAGAAAAAAACGCCGAACAAGATCCCAGTTCGACCTCGGGGGATTCTGGTGAAAAGAAGGCAAGGGAAGAGGATGAAGAAGCTACAACAGAACCGCCAGCGAAACGCCAAGCAAGCGAGAACAAAAATTCACCGCAGGAAGGGCAGTTCCTCGGTAGCGGCCAATGCGCAAAGCCAGAAAGGTACGACATTAAATCCTTGATAAGTCATATTCCGCTCACACCGCTCAGTGACACCAAGTCGCCTTCCCTAGGGTCTGAGATCTATCTTGACACATACTTCTCTCGGTTCCATGCAAAACCCTACCACATACTTGACGAATCGGCAACTAGACAGCGGATGCAGCTCGGTCAACTACCAGGGTTTCTGCAGCACGCGATATTTGCGGTTGCGTCAAAGTATACACCACATCCTGGCGGCTATCAGGCCGCCGTCGATCTGAGCGAAGAGTTTGCGACATGCGCAAGACGTGCCGTGGACACGGAAGATCCCACTCTCGATGGTCTCCAAACGATGCTTTTGCTCGTCACATCCTTCATCGCTTCGGGCAAAGGCAAGAGAGCGTACATGCTCCTGACGACGGCAGTCGGAATGGCAATGGCACTCGAAATACACCGTGAAGTAGATCATGCGAATAAATCCCCACCTGAGAAGGAACTCCGGCGCCATTTGTTTTGGACTTGTTACTTGCTGGACCGCTTTGCCGCCTGTGGCTCGAAGCGTCCGTCTCTGATCAGTGACAAAACTGTCATGCTTAGATTGCCAGCCTGGTCACTGGGCCCTGGGACTGGGTTCATTGATGGCGAGTTTTTCCAGGCTGGATCAAATCTGCAGCACTTCCAAGGAACCGGGCGGAAGTCACAGGGGAGCACAGGCATGCTCATTGACATTACGAGGATCCTGGGCACGACAAATCGCTACCTAGCGGCGGGCGGCGTGAGGGGAGATTCCCACTTCCCCTGGCACTCGCTCTCGAATCTGTCAAAGATTCGCCAGGATCTAGACACCTGGGCTTCAGGAACCGACGACGTCTTCTCCAGCCTGGAGGCCCTCTTCGGGCAGAGCGACTCTACTGTTTTAGTATTGAGCAAACTCATCTACCACCTAGTGCACTGCCTCATCTATCGACCATTTCTGCCCATCGACTTGGCCGAGCTCGCTGGAAGCGGCCAGCACGAATCATGGCAGATCGAGGCGACCAACATGTGCTTTCTGCACGCGAACGCCATTGCTGAGCTGATAGAGCTGGGTAAACAGGCCAACACCATCGAATGGCCTGCATTTGTTGGATACTGCATCTGCACGGCAGGCACGGTACATATCCACGGAGCTCATTACTCGAAACAAGGCGCAGTTACAGAAATGAGCGTCTTCAGCTCATCGCCACATTTTCTATCTCGAGAACTACAACATTTAAGTGAATTGCGATATGCGTGGGCAAGCGTGCAGCATCATCGCGAGACTCTGCAGGGGATGTACACAGCCCATGGTGAACTTGTCAAAACGCTGGCTGGTAGCAGCATGAGATACACGCCATCCTTCCACCTGGAGGACTTTTTCGAACGCTATGCTAATCTCATGGGCCCCAATGGCCAGACCTTCCAATTCGATCCTGCCAACCTGAGCCTCTCAGACGCGGTAATTGATTTTACTATCGATGCCTACTCAGGATCCGATCTCTTCGCGCCCCGTGCTGAAGCAAGCAGGCCCAGCCTGAAGAGAAAGAGCACCGCTTCATCGTCAAAGAGTCGCCCGGATCTCAACACAATACCCGTATTGGAAACAGCACCGACTGATGCTTTGGCAAGTCCCACGCGAACTCGTCATTCAGTCTCAAACCAAGGAGGCTTTGCGTCCCTTGCAGACGCATCCGTCGGCCTACAGAGTCTTTCGCATCACCATCAGCCTGGTAACCACCAACGAATGGCAGGCTTTGGCGAGAGTGGGCTGGGCAACAGCAACCGCATCAGTTCCGCCGATTTTGCAATCTCGAATCAGCAAACTGCCGGTGGTCAAAGTCTCTCGAAACAGGCGGGCTTCAACTCAGACTTCAGCTTTGGTGGGGGCCCCAACGCACAAGAATCCAACTTGATGGGCGATTCTGCAAGCTTCGACCCCATGTTCGGAACTCTGCCAACAAATGCATTTAGCAGTCCAGCTGCATGGCACAATGAAGATGGCCAGACCAGAGTGGGTCAGCTGGCGACCTCAGGCAAGCCTGCGGCGCCCAGTCCTGAGAATGGGAGCAACAGTGGCAGCATTACTACCGGCCAGGGCGATGAGAAAGATCCTTTCCTTAGCTTACTGGAACAGCTGGCGGAGAATGAGCAAAGAATCAATAACGGTGCCGGGGGCTCCGAATTGGACTTTTTTCTAGCAGCGGGGCTCAACCCCTGAATGGAGAGAGGTTATAGGAGCCGGAATATCTGCTTGCACAATATTCCACGACCACGTTCAAAATGGCACGTTTTTGTGATTCTTGCTATCTCATTTCATTTGAGCTACCCTCAATACTCTAGCCGCTCATCACACTCCAGGGACACGTCGTGTCGCTGCTGATCTTTCCACACCCTTGTCCCTGAGTTTAGCCCAGCAATGGCTTCTCTCAGTTCAGACATCATCCTTCCTGGTCCACTGCTATATACTTTAGTTGGTCCAGAGACCGTCCTTTCGACAAAGTGCTGAACAATGGGCTTGACATTGGGATGGCCGCTGTTGCCTGCCGTTGCTGCTGCTGTGCTAGGGCGGATCGTGATGAGCTTTCGTTGGCGCGGCGATGACGGTGACTTCTTCTCGTCATCACTGGATAAACCACTGTCATCTGATATGGGAGTTGAAGGCTCGTCGGTATCATCAATAGTGTCGCGGGTGGTGAAGATGCGAATCTTGAGCTCGGTGCCATTATCCTGGTCCTCGAGAACGTTAAGCTCTGGTTTGATCCAGTCAACGTCAGTGCGGTGACGCACAAACCAGACAATTTCGACCTTGCGATTGACAGCCGGGCGACGGCAGACGTCCATAACGACCGGAAGAACGTAGGTGATTCCAGTGCCACCGGCGATGCAGAGGACGTTGTCGGTCGACGTCAGCGAGCGTGTGATGTTCGCCCCATATGGGCCTGTGAGGATGACACCCGTGGTAGACTTTCTTGTCTCAGCTAGAATCTCCGCCATTTTTCTCGTCTCGCCGCCCTTGGCGCGGAGGATGTAAGAGTGTTGCGTTGTGCCGTCAGCGGCTCGCTCGGGGAGGTTTAGGGGTGTGAATGGATGCGACTGCCAGATGCTGCCATCTGTAAAGCATATATAAAAATGTTGACCGATGCTCCAGGGCTTCTGTGGGTGCTTGAAATCCAATCGAACAATGTCGCCGTCATCGTGATCTGGGAATCGTGTTACGGAGGCTTGTGCTGAGTTGAACAGACCACCCTTGTCATTGATAGTTTTGCGGTGGATGAGCCACGTTCGAAGAAGCCGAGTGCATCGATCCAGACTCCAGAGGATGATGGAGGGGGTCAGAAAGCAGTGCAGCTGCTTCCAGTGACCGATGCATGCGCCACAGTACACCATGGCGAGAACATAGTGTGACTTGCGGAAGAACTCGTAACCCGTCCGGCGTATGACGAAGGGAAGTGTCAGTACGTAGAGCAACAGCAATGTGGTCATCGCTACAAGTCCCCAGATCATGTAGAGTTGCACGATCCATTCGGCTCCGACATCTGGCTGGGGTTGATAGAGTCTGATTTCAATGATACACCAGCCAATGGTGTGCAGTGCCCCTTGGACCACAATGATGTACCCGAGCCAGCGATGCAGAAAGTTGAAATTCTGGTATGGAACGCCGGTGATCAGGCTGAGGAGTGATTCACGGCTGCCGAGGAGAACAGAAAGTGGCGTCAAGGCGTATGCCAGCACGCCGACTCTGTCTGACCAAGGACCGAGACCTGACCTGGTATTGTGGAGACCAGGGTGATCTTGGACCGGTGTGGTCCAGTGCTTGTAAGTGATACCAACGAATGACCAGACAGTCAAGTAGGCCGTCAGTGTGGCCAATATGAGCACCTGTAGTCTTGTCGTTCTTCCGAAGATTGGTCGCCAGCAGTCGGTAAGGAGGTATGTTCGCGACGTCGACGACGCCGCCCGGGAAAAACGGGCAAGTCCGCCTTGCCCGGGGCTACCTTTGGGCCAAAGCAGCCGTGCGAAGCCCCAAACACTCAACACAGTTGCAATAGTGAGCCATAGTACGCCGACGTAGGTCATCCCACGATCGTGAGCGCCGTAGACGGCGTCAAGGTACTCACAGGACCCGGGGTCCGTGAGGCATGGGATTTGACGGTCGGCATAGCCCCAGTGGTGCTCGACCTCGGTGTCGAGGGTGAAATTTTGCATATGCGAGCGTTTGAGATCCATGATGGGAGTTGGATGTATTTGAGTGGCGCAACATGAAGCTGTGACTAGCAAGCCACCACGAAACCGAGCGTGCGATTGCTGAACCCATTATAAGAGCTTTACGGAGTATGAGAAGTTCAAGTGCAACTGTTCGTCTCAAGAATAACGTCAGGCACTGCGAGGTGCAGCTCGATTCCGCAACCACCATTGAAACGATCTTGGTCATAGTCGTCCAGCCAAGACATCATGTATATTGCGTGGACCCGTCACGTTTCGTGATGCCGGTCGGGAAGCGGGCCGCAGCATCCCAACAGCGGGTCACATCCAACACGCTTAAGGCTGGTTTCGAGAACCAGGACACCTGCGAGGCAGGAAGTAATAATCTAACGTGGAGCCGTAGTTTCAATCTAGCCCTGCCGGTGGCGACTGTCTCCATGAACCTCAAACGTGTTTTATCCGCTGGATGGAGTTTGCCCTGTGCTGTACAGTCATGGTTGATTTGAGGGAGCACTTTGATACTTCCGATGCATCTCAATTCGATACATCAAAACTATTGTAACGATCTCTTGGGTTGGCGGGAAGGCCGCCCTCGTTGCCCTGAGAAGCCCTCGCACTTCACGTCGTTAGATGGTATGGATGGCATCGGGGCCTTTCCGACCTGACATATGGGAGGTGACCTTGTGTGCGTAGTGATGGCGAATTAGGGCTGCGGACTTCAATAGACGGCGTTTGTCGAAGCATTCCCAGGCGGAGCACAAGCTTCCGTTCAACATCTTTGTGTATGTACATTGAAGCCAACCTGTGACGATGATCCTGTCGAGGTGGACCCAAGCCGAGAGAGGACCCACGTACCTGTAGTATGGACGATGCAACAAGCCAATCGGAAATTATGTGTGGATGAACATTGGTTCGGCACGTTGATTGCCAGCTTGTCACGCTGGGTCAACGGTAAATGCCAAGCATGTTTGGTGAGAACTCCCGTGTCATCGGGGGTCATCCGCAACATCACCAGATGCTGTGTTCTGTCATAGCATGATGCATCCACTCCGTCTCCGTGTGGCCAATTGAGTTGGCCAGATCAAGCATCTGCTCTGCCGTAAGCCCTCCTTCCCACAGGTCCTGCTCGTCCGTGTGAACCATCAACGGGGAAGTAAGAACGTTGTTGCTAGCGTCGTTGGGATCCATGCCGCATGCATGCTCGGGCCCAGGTTGTCGCGCATTCGGAGCAGTGGCTCTGGTGGGTGAGTCTGTCCCTTGGTTCACGTCAAGATGCAGCCCATCACTGGACGAGGATGTAAAAGGCGGTTGGCCCTGGAATGGCCATGCAACGTCTAGTATAGCAGCCAGCTGCTGGAGCTCAGACCAGCGCAGCCGCGCGACCAGGTTGCCACTCTGCGTTATCTCCGAGAACAACTCATAAGCCTTCACCAGCCACGGTTGTGAGGCTTCCTTCAGTGACGAATCGAGCCATGGACCAAGGATAAGATTCACCGTAGCCACAAAAAGCGTCTCGAGATCGTGAGGCAGGAACTTTTCTGGCTTGATGTTAGCAATCCGCGTCAAAATCGCTGGTGGGCAGAGCATACCCAACAGCGCTTGCCCTTCAAGGCAGGCTAGAATACCGATCATCTGCTGGGAAGACTCGACACAGAGCTTGATGAGGTTGGCAACTGTGGCCGAGGATTCTATCATGCCAGGGTATGCCTCCGCCGATTCGCACCGGATTCTCTGAAAGCATATCAAAAGAGGGCGCGTTGCTAGAACGATGCACTAATGTTGATTCATTAGTCAGACGTTTCGCCATTCGTCGCAGACAGTTCGTACCTGATGATATAGAGAGTGAAGATAAGCAGACATTCTCGATATGCCCTGCACGCTGCCCTTCTCGAGCGGCAAGGGAAAGGTCTCTCGCAGCTCGTCGGCCTGCCCGGCCAATGTTGCCAGCACTGATCTTGTGCTGGACAGAAAGTTCTTGTTCAGCCGACCATCGACTCCATACACTTCTATGAGATTGTTGAGCATTCCTCACCGGGCCACAGATTAAGTTCTATCTTACCTCGGCCGATGGACGCAACGGTGTGTGACAACTTGATCTGCATCCGCAGGGCCGACACTCGCTGTATTGAGCCCCCGAAGCTGGGCAACTCTGCACGTACATCCTCGTCATTGATGGAATGAGGTAGTCCCATGAGCGACGTCATTTCACGATCGAGGATATATATGGTCCAGAATATCCGACGACAGCGCTCGACGTGAGGGAGTCCCAGTTGCTCCATGGGCATGTTGAGATGCATACCATTGTTCAGTGCCAGACGCAGCGCTTGACCAATCCACAGCCAAGTTAGCTAGATGTGGTATGGGAGAGGGTGAAACGCCTTACAAAGTTGTGTGCGCAGTGGCGAAAGTCCAAGCTCTGATAGTAAAGCGCAATGCAGCACAAGATCTCGGCTGATATTATGGGAAATCGACACAAAATATGGACATCTGGTAGAAGCTGAAGAGCCTTGACGAAGAAGTCGCACCCCGGTGGTTTGCCGTGGCGACTAGACTGTCCTCCGACGCTTTTGCCAAAGGCCATGACCAACAGTAAATGGACATAAAACAAGCTGCCATCGGCAATTTGTGGCTCCGGGTCAGCATAGAATGCGTACAATGATTCCATGAAGGAGTCTTCGTCGAACATGTGGAAAAGCTGGGCGCAATGGAATTTGACAGCGTTGATCAAGAACAAGGCATGATCCAAGCTCGGAAGCACTGGCACGTCTGAGGGTACAGAGACGCGCGATCCATCCCAAGGCAGGTTGTAGGTTTGACCATCAAACAGCAAATGATCAGGGGCCACAGGGCTATGGTGAACGTATTCGTGCGCCATATTCAGGACTCTCCTTGTGAAGGACCAATTCGAGGAGGAGCCGAGGTGAACTAAGGTGCAAGTGTCAGGAGAGTTGTTTGAGCGCTGTATACCTCAAGCAGACAGCGCAACTTACAAGCATGGCCATCACTTGATTTCATGAAAGATGCTTGACCGGCCGTCAGAGGGTTTTTCAACCGTGCAGCCACCGGATCAAGCCGCGCCAACGAGGCACGAGACTCGTCAGCGGACTCTGTGGCTCTGGAGTCATCCTCCTCCGGCCTTCTTGGCGAGACTAAAGCGTTCGCATCAGTCCCCCTTCGACGTCGCTCGTTTCTTCTGGCAATACGTGGCCATAGGGACTGGCCTCGCAGATGACCCGTGGCTGGCATGACAGTTTCATCATCGTCTTGCTGGAAGACTGGGTTGTCCCTCGATCGATGACGAGCTTGCTCCTGAAGGTCGCTAATGAAACTGCAGGGGCAACGAGTCAGCTTGTTTATCAGATTTAACGTCTACATGTACGCCCCAGAACTCAACGTACCCTTTTGTTACGAGGACTTTTTGATCTCGCTCATCAAGCTCGCACGCAAGGTTTCGTTTCTTGCATGCCTCACACGGCTGTGAGCCGGAGCATTTGATCTTCTGTCGCCGGCATCGAACGCATCTGTCGGTGGTCAACTTCCGTCTCGATATCTTGTTGTGCGATACCAAAAGTTCACGTACGCATTACAGGTGCGTTGAGAAACGCGATTTCGACGCGCAGATCTAGCGATGCGCTGCGTAGAAGACGCGGAGGGCGACATGCCTATGAGCAAGACAGACGGAGTGCTATCGTTTGTGCATAAGGTACTGACGACAATCGATTGTGAGGGGCATTGGAGCTTGCAGGACGTCAGTCACTGTGGCGTGCGATTGACAGTATGTGGGGTACATTGCAGGTCTAGGGTTGTCAGGACCACAGACCTCAGTGGGTTCAAGTCCAAGTTGTCCACTTTCGACGAAGTATTCCAAATGTTTGTTGTCAGGGGCCTAAGTTACCTGATTATTGCCGTGCGTGATGTTTAGAAAGCTTTTCTTTTGAGCGACGGAACTTTTCTGGTATCCCTTCAAAAGTAGTGGATGAAAACTACCCAGCTCCTTTGAAAGAGAATACGAGGAAGGAGAAAGAAAACAAAAACACTAAACGCCCATACAAGTCGCCGTCCTGGTTGTATTCACATCTACCGTGGCCATCACTCAATCACACAGATAGCAGCTTGTTTCAAACAACGACGACGTGGCTTCAATGGGCTTCTGGCCCGTGTTCGGATTCACGAGCGACCTTGACTAAGGTATTCACGATGATCTCTGGGGCTAGAATAGAGCCGCGAACTTTGAGTATATCGCAGAACATATCCAACAAAAAGTTTGCGCATGCGATATATACTAAGTGTTTGAGCGAAGCACCAGCACCACCATGGCAATGGACACGACCAATGCTCGTAGCATACGCGGAGGATTTTCGCCGTCACAGCGTATTGGCAAGCTGAGTCTGTTCCTGACGTGTTGATACACTAAGACATGGGACTCTAATCTAATCATTAGATTTGATGCGTCGAAGTGAATGCTTGATTATGTGAAGGTGGCCACAATCGAGTCTCTTACCTCGAGACTTGACAAACCCGTGAAAGGCCATCATGATCAACACTTATCAATGCCGTTCCAATCCTCTTGTTCTCCTGCTTTACTTTACTGTTTTGAACCTATATATGCCATCTTCACGGACTGTTCCCTCTGAGAAAATGTCTTCATCTTCACCACTCATCATCTGGTGTTGCGAGAAGCTCCATGAAGAACGGGGCTTGTTTGACACAGCCAGGCACCAAGTCCACCCGGAACAGATCCGGCGCATTTTTGCGTGCATCTAGGCCTCCCCGTGACTCACGGTATAAATCTCTTTTCTTAGAGGCGGAGCCCCGAGCCTTGTTGCTCCAACTCTACTGATTCGGAGGACTGGCTCTGTCCTGTGGAACCAAAAAAATCACTCGGATCTCAGTAGAAAGGTAGAAACAAGCAAACAAACGCGTTATAACGTGACAATAACGTCATCGGGAGTGAACAAACATCAAGTGTGGGTCACATATCAGTCACTCCTGGCCTGACGGGTCACGTCGGGCCTTTGAATTCACAGTTCTGAAAGGAAACCCGTTCTGTACAAATCTGATTTTGTAGCTGCTGGCTCCATTTTCTTACTCTTTATATGCGTGTTCTCTCTCAGCCAGTCTGCCCTCAACGTAAACACTCGACATAAACACTGGACACCGCCAGAAGCATCCTCTACAAATGCAAATCAATTCATGAACAACTAAACACAACATAGATAATTTTTCTTTTCTGTGGCTCCTCAATCCTGACCAACTCCTTCTTCTGGAGCGGAAATGGACATGGTTGTTGTGTCCCGGTTTCAATCAAAGACGGCCATGCAACGCCATTTAGAGACTGCGAAGGTCTTTAGCAATGAATTCCACACACACTTGGGAGTACCCGAAGACATGGGAGGATGTCACTGGTGTAAGTAAGAATTGCGGCTTCTATGAATGCTTGGCTAACGTCTGGTCTCAGACATTCGGCACCATTGAACGAATTTGGTTGAGCGACACATCTCAACTCACAGTTCCCGGTCCGATGCTGTTCTCTTTTGCTTTCGGCCGTACATGGACTGAAGCGTTGGGGGGGCAGTTCTTGAGAGAACAGAGTCGTGATGGGGTTGCGCGTGCTGAGTCGGCGACATTTGGAGCTCTGCCGATGAGGGGGTCACATTTGCGATGGAGGGACATGGCTCGGTTTGCTTTGCACATGCAGTTAAATTTCAATTCAAATTTCTCATGCACTCTGTTTACGATTGGAGTCCGTGACAGTACATAGTAACGAATCCCGGGACCTAGACCTCGAGAGTACGCGACTCGTCTTGTTCGTGCACTATGCCGCAGTCTGTTTGGGTTGTTCTTGGTCTTGTTCTTTCGACAACGGAGGCAAAAACCGGTCAAGTTCAGCCATGTTCTCCTCCTGAGTGTCGTAGTGCCGAAAGAGGGCATAGAAGATGAATCCGGTAATAAATGAAGCGACCCCAACTCCGGTATACATCCAAGTGAATTTCGGATTCACAGCCACCGAAACAAGTGATTCAGACAGTGCAGAACCAAAAGCATTAGTAGTAAGATAAAGGGCCGAGACCAAGGATTTGAGGTTAGGCGGTGCTTTAGTATAAGCGTACTCGAGCCCAGTCACGGATATGAAGATCTCAGCAAGACCAATGAAGACATAGGCTGGTGTCTGGACCGCAATGTGGACATGGTTGGGCAGCGGTGTCTCGCCGTCCATACCCGCGGGGCAGGCGCCAGGCTGTTCATAACACGGACCAGCCAAGTAGATAAGGTGCTGAATAATGGCAGCATATGCCAAGCATAGTGCCGCAAACCAGAATCCGATGGTGATGCGTGCAATAGGACGAAGTTTGATGCCGGCACGTCTAAGTAGTGGATACACCATCCTATCCAAAATGGGAGTGAAAACAAGAATGCTGATACTACACAGCGCATTAGCATCATTACAATCGATCTGTGAATGGATTACTTGCGGATCCAGGTTCTGAGTCCAGTCGTTAGGGAGGCCATGGCCTTCCATTTGACCGGCCTGAGTGATGAAATTGGTTGAAAACTGTCCGTAGCATACCCAGAAGATGGGATCTCCTTCAGGTCAGCATCCGGGAGCTGCACGCGGTGTAAGGCGATACTCACAGAAGACAAAGACCTTGCAGGCACGCAGGGCACGCTTCAGCTCGTCGATAAAATGATCATTCCAAGGCACAGCCTGTGTCTTGCCGTGGGCCTCGCGCCAGGAGGGTTTGGCGGCATTAGTGTCACGGGCCGCGATCATCATGCCGATGGCCTTGAAGGAGTCGGTAATGACCGACCCCTGGGGCGGGCGGTTGACGTAGCTCTTGCGCCTCAGGATGAGGATGGCGATGCCGACGTTGAACATGCAGAAGCACATGAGATAGGCGGCTGCCACGAGTTAGTCTTGGTCGTTTCGCTTGGTGAATTTCACAAGCACCAAGTGGACGTGACATATACTTACACCAGAAGCCACAATACTTCTCCATGAACGGTGTCGCCATGAGTGACAATGCTCCAAGGTTGATGCACCAGTAGAAGATCATGTAGATCCTCTGGTAGGTGACGGCCGGGTCTATGACCACGCGCTCGCCCGACTTCTCCGTCCTGATGGCCATGATGCGGCGCTGGTACTGGTCCGCAATGAGGGGGGCAATGTTGGACTTGATACCACCGGTGCCAAATCCGATGACAAAGATGGCCACGATGTAACCAGGAAGACCGGCGCCGGCGTCAAGGGAGGCCGGCAGAGACGTGGTCCACAGGATGACGAGACCGAACCAGTAGATGCCGGCAAAGACGATGATGGTCTTGTACTTGCCAAGATACTGATCGGCGACGATGGCGCCGAGGATGGGCGTGACATAGCAGAGCCACTGGAAGGCCAAATTGAGGCCGGTGGCCGCCTGATGTCCCAGACCCAGGCCCTTGGGACCGTCCGAGCCGTTGCGGCTGTGGCTGATGTAATTTTGGAACAGACCCTGGGCACCGTAGTAGGCGAAACGCTCGGTCAACTCCACGATGGCGATGAGAAAGGCGGACGCGGGCAGGTTCTCGCCGACACGACGAAGCGTACGCTTCTCATGCTCGCTGGGCTCCTCGCCATCGAGGGTGGGCACGGCCTCGGCGTCGAAGCCAGGCTTCTCGTCCCTGGCGTTGGCAGCAGTACCACCAATGTAGCCACCGGTCATGTCCCTGTGAGGGCCAGTCTGGCGCGACTCCATGGCCTCATGCAGCCTGAATCTGGGGTGAGCAGATGTCGTTACCTAATACGGCCGAGGGAGGGACCAAACTCACTCTGCTGTGGTGTCCTCGTGGTTCATGGCCATGTTGAGTTACGTATTACCCTCGGCTACCCCAGGTTGAGACAGATGAGAATCGAGCCGTGGTCAGGGAAACGAAAGAGAGCCCTGACTTATAGAAAAGTCTTCAATGGAGCCCCGGTCCACTTGGAACGACCCTTGGGATTTATCTCGCGCTTCTCCACGCCGAACCACGCGAGGGTCCTCTGCCACGGGCGTTTTACGCCACTTGGGATTCCATGACCGCATGGAGGTAAGAACTGGAGATGTGTAGTTGGTGTGTGTGTGTGCGTGGGAGCGCGTGAGGCCGCGTCTACGTCGATCTACCCCGGACGACCTACATGTACATGTAGGAATCCGGGCTGGTTGCAACCGCGTACATACGTGGTACTGTAGCGTACAGCGGCTCGCTTGCTGTGGGCTAGCCTCTTGAGGCAAGGACACTACGCCCACGCACGTAGTCTGTACTCTGTACAAATAGGGGAACTTATGGTTGTAGCCTCGAGGACAGGCGTCTGGCCCGTGGAAGCCGGACCGAAAGGTCGTCTCGCTAGTTCGACGTTGACCAAGCCCAAGACGCTTGTGCGTATTCCCGGCGCTGCAGTGCCGAGTCTGGGGCGGGACTGGAGGTGACCAAGCGCCGGTTGCCGAGGCCAAAACGGGAAAGGGATGGCCAGCCCGCTCTATCCGGCCGGGACTCGACTAGAGATCAAGTATGCGGCCCACATCTCGTGGCCGGTGAGCCGAATGGGTCTCGTAATGGCGCACTAGATGGTTGAGCAGCACTTTTGTGCTGGCGTGGGCACACCGAGCCGACTTTGCCGGAGGATCCACAGCATTATGTACAACTTGGACGCAGGAGCGGATGAAAAGCGATGCCACAGGGCAGGAATCATGATGAATAATGACACCAGGGGATTTTCGGAACGTGAGTCTGCAAGAGGAGACTGGAGATTGTGAAACGCGCCGCCAATCGTGGTGTTGACTGAGGCGGGTTGATTCAGATTGATAACAGTACGTTCCATTCAATTCACTGTTGTGTCGGTTGCTCAATTGGCGAGAGCAGTAGTTCGCCACTAGAAACTTGAACTTGCAAGCTGACGCGCCCAAACACTAAAGCGAGCGAATCTCCCGCGATGTCTGCTGCCAGGCGACTCTGCTGTACTTGCTAAGGAACACAAGTGTCAATTTATGTTGTGTGTCAGGCCCGGTGACTGTCAGACCAGTCACTGCCCTGATTGGTCAGGCTGCCCATTCGGCCCACAGCTGCCCTCAAAAGGCAGCATCTTCGCGCTATCGCGTTCTTCCTCTTTTCATAGCATCAGCATCTTCCTCAGATAGAGAATTCATCTTCTTCCTTCTCTCCTGATCTGTTGATCATCATAATTAATCTCTACCGCTGTGGGGATGACGGCCACGCTTGATGTGCTCGCCACCCTGGACCCTTGCTTTGGCTATTTGCACATACTTCTACGGAGTACCTGTAATCCACATTCTATCATCGCTCGAGAAGCTCTTGCGAAAGACTGTAACGGTCCATGCGACCACCGCTCGTGCTGCGACACTCTGCAAGTTGCCAACTTACCTGTCAGAACTTTATCGTGACCGTGCAAAATTCTCAACGACATTTAGCATCGTGCCTGCATGAGCCCTGAACCAGTTGCATCAAAATTTCAAGCGGCTGACACGGTGAGGCGTCCCCGAGCATCTACTTCTGCTAACGTTATAGTAATTGCAAGTTGTAATTTGCACCCCACAATCCCGTGCAGGTCACTCACGGGTACGGAGTACTTCTATGGACATCTTGACGCTGTACTTTCCCGACAAGTGTGTTTATAGTAAAAAAGTGCAATCTTGGACAGAAGACCCGACTTTGTATACGGCAATGACGACAGTGCACTGCGAGGTCTGCTCACAAGGGGCATATGTCAACCTGTTCGCCTCGATGCATATCCTTCCCTCCCAAGTTGCTTCCAAAGTTGAGTGCGCTCCTCAGAACAGGGAGACCTAGCTGTTCTTGTGACCGCTGCTAGTGAAGTCACTTATCGATGCGTGTCTGAGCTCCAGTCGTTGCCTCGAGCACATTTGGAGGAGTAGGTGAAAGGAGCCCGAGCAGGGCTGATGCCTGTCGCATTATGAACTCAAATGCCTGCACAATTTTCAAGCACATCTGGCCGAGCGGTCTAAGGCGCTGTGTTCAGGAGATTCGTTTCTCGCAGTCTCGTAAGAGGCCTGGGTTCGAATCCCAGGGTGTGTAATCGCGTAATTTTTTGGATTTCTTTTCTTTCACTTGACATGCTCTTTTTTTTGGCTTGTGCACGCCATCAAGTCGAGGGAGAGATGATGTCCTGGACGCTGAACCTGCTGACTTCAATGTTGCGTTCATCCACAGCGACCTCCTTGACCATGCTAGCCCGTTCCACGAGAACCGTACCAACTCCACTCCTCACTATTAGCTGACCTGTCTAGCTGCTTGCATCATTTTGTCCTTGTTTCTGATCTATGGTTCGTCTTGGTGGGTTTTGTATGTTTATTCCTTTTATTTTGCTGTTCTCGAAGCTGCGCGCGCATGGCACCCCGTCTCACCTTTCTCGCGTCGTGACTCGTGAGACTCGTGTCTGACCCCTCGGGTTGCAGATGCAGTTCAGCCGCACATCCGCCCCGCGACTTCATCCTCGTACCATCCACACCGACAATATGCCGTTCATTAGGACCGTGGAGCTCATGCGCCGACAACATGCCCTGGGTTGACACGCGCCGCAAGGTGAGAAGCGTCTGCCGCCGGGTGTGGGCGAGACTCGCAGAGTCAGGTCCACGTCCGCCAGAGCCTGTGGTAGACGAGCCTGAGGAGGTCCTCCCCTTCCTCCCAGATCCGCGCCCCCGATGCATCACGCCGCCGCCCTCCGCCGCGCCTCCGCGTCAAGAGCAATGTCTCTTCTTCCGCAAACTGCCACCCGAGATACGGATCCAGATATACAATCATGCGTTCGGCAACCAGACCTTGCACATGGACCTCGAATACACCTGGCCTGACAAACCCAGATCAAGAGTCGCTGACGAGAACGGGGGCACGCGACGACACTGCGCAATAGCACCCAATGCGAATTTTCCGGCCTATCGCAAACTCGACAGCAAGCAGCCAAGGGCGTGGCGCTGGTGGGGCAGTGTGTGCCATAGAGAACCGCCGCCGCACAAATTGTCCGTGATCCATCGCTGGGACGAGGAGCCTGCACCGTGGGTCGACAATTGCCGGAACGGCCGCGTGAAGTACTGCGCGGCGTGGGGAGGCGCGTGGCCTGAAAGGTGCCAGACTGGTGTCATGGGCTGGCTTCTGAGCTGCCGCCTGGCGTGGGTTGCCACATGAAGACTCTGATCGTGCCATGGCGTGAGCTGACTTGACTGTTTCTAGGTACGTCGAGGCCATTGACATTTTATACCGCCAAAACACCTTGCACATAGACAGCCATGCGATTTTCGAAAACCTCGACCAGCTCTTCCTCGCGCAGCGCTTGTCATGCATCTCCTCGTTGGAGATCAAGTACAACACGAACATCCTTACGGAGAGTTGGGGGTTGTATCCGTACATGGAGGCGGTCTGCGGGATACAGCGTCTCTTTCGGGCCCTTACATCTCAACTTCCAAGCCTCCGCACTCTCCACCTCACCATCACATCTGTGTATGATCTTGGAACGCCGGTGAACTTTAAGCTTTTTTTCGAGGCCGCGGACAAGTTCGTTGTTGACAATCCTGCCTTGACACGCTTCACGCTGTCCATACCGCGAGCCGCCTTTCAGCATCTGTGGGTCGAAGCACAGACGAATAGAGCGCCGCAACACGAGGATGGTGGCGTCGAGACGGAAACCTTTCGGTTTCTCAACGGCACCTACGGATTCACAGATCAAGACGCCCAGGAGACAGGCCTCCGTTGGAAGCGCGATCGCCCGCTGCGGTCCAACTTCAAGGAGTGCGACAATGGGTACTGGGTTATTGAGGGCCAGAAGAGCCCTTTTCGATTCAACTTTTAGCATCAAGTGAGCATTTTTCCAATGGACACAGGTCCCCGCTTGGTCGAGGAAATCTAGTATACGTATGTAAAGTACGGGTTCTCCTTGTCAGTGAGGTCTTGGAACGCGAGCTTGTCCCTATCCTCGGCGCTGACAGCCAGCTTCGCCTTCTTCCCGTTGTCCCTCCTCAGTACAACGTACAGTGCTGCGCTAGCCGCGATGCAGATGGCGTAGCAGATGATCAAGCCAGTCCACAGGTCGGGATAATGGTCGGCCTTCTGCTTCGAGTCCACCAGCAGCGGGCCCACAATGTTGCCGACGCAGTAGGCAACGAAAATGGTCGCGGCCATGAAGCTCTTCTTTGTGTGTCCGGCGACGTTGGACATGCCCACCGTGATGATCAGAGAGACGACGGCGCCAAAGAACCCGGTGATGGAGTAGCCGGCGAGAGGTGTCGCAGCGCGGTACGACCACTCCGACTTCCAGATCATGACGCACCCTATTCCATCAGCCATTCGGACGATGCGACGTTTTGGAAATGCAAAGACTTACCCGCAATGACGGGGAGGCAGCAGACAATCAGCATAATAAGCCTGATGTTGCGAAACCTGGATCCCAGGAAACCGGTAAGTAAAATGGCCACAAAGCAAATGGCCCCCAGAGGAAACTGCCACAAGATGGAGTTCAAGGGCGTCCATCCAAATGTCGAAACAATCAAAGGCCCAAAGCCGCTCACGGCACCGTTGACGGTATACCTGTCGAGGTCAGCGCTGCGCCCTTCCATTCGCGCGCTTGATGCACTCACGCGCTGCTCATCATGACGAAGATGAGCCAGACTTTTACATCTAGCAGTGCTTCCCTCAGCTGCGCCCACTTAAACGTGGCGCAACGCACGCCGGTTTGACCATGCCTCAGCCTCTCGACGGCTGCAAACCGCTCTTCCTTGGTCAGAAACCAGGCATCCACCGGTGAGTTGGGCACGCAGAAACAGAACAAGCCGAACAAAAAGGTCAAACTCCCAGCCAGGATGTAAATGTACTGCCATCTCGTCAAGCTGCCGCCCTGGATCGTCGCAAAGCCATAGTTGAGACCGCCTCCGATGATGGTCCAGAGCCCGGTGCTGCTGAACCACCAGCCTTGGCGGAGACTCTGCTCCGACTGCGTGTAGTAGCTCGAGACAATGCACATGAATCCAGTGGGGATGATGCTCTCGACAAACCCCAGGAAGAATCGCTGGACGTACAGGCCCTGGTAGGACCTCACGCCCGCTGTCGACAGGCAGACGGCTGACCAGACGATGACGATGCCACCAAGGATGCGGCCGATGTTGAATCGCTGAAGAGCATAGGTTAGTGGGTACAACCCGGCCAGCATGCCAAAGTAGAAGAGGCTGGTCGCCCACGACAATCTCTTCGTATCGACAACGGGCGGCGTCGCATCTGGGTCGGTCACCACAGAGAGCTCCAGGTCAGTGGTCATGCCGAACAGGACGGCAGCGCCGAGGATGGCCTTGTCGTAGTAGACGAGGCCGTAGCCGACGATCATGGCGGGGATGAGGAACCTGTCGATTTTGCGCACGGCCCGCGCCGTCACCTCGGGGTCCAGCTCGTGCGCTGTGAGCCCAACAAAGGCGATGGCATCGTCTGGGGACTTTTCGTTGTGGCCAGCCGGTCTGGCTGGCTCTTTCGTCGGGTGATCCGTGGACGCCATCATATGTGTTCAACAGTCCAGCGTTCGTGATCTGCGAAAAGAAAATAATTTGAAAAAAAAAAAAAAAATCGCGTGTATTTGTTGCGGTATATTTGTTGTAGTATCCTTGCCAACCTTATTATTTTACCCGCAGCTGCGTGATCGGCCAGGAGTGGGGAAGAGTCTGTCTGACAGGGATCCAGTCCTTAATTGACTGAGGGACGAGAGCAGCCGATAACCGGCCGGAGAGGCGGGGCCGGACACGGATGTGCTTTACAGGAGAGCAAGTCCTTCACGTCAGGATTGTTTACAGTTGGAAAAGGGGGTTGCATCGATTCGCGCAAGTAGCGTCTTCTGCAATACGGAGAAATGAGGCTGCTTTTGACTTGTTATGTCTTCAATACAGATACAATCAACGTCATGTGCAGCACGTTGCAGCAGAATAAAAAGAATATTTCCCCGTTACTGTAAGTACTAGCTGAAAAAGAAATGGAGCAACAGGGAATTGAACCCCGGACCTCTTCCAGTCACACATAACACACATGCGAAGGAAACATCATACCCCTAGACCATTGCCCCTATTAATAAGCATCAGCCTCACGCGTAACAGCATTATATATCCATGCGAGATCCCTCTGATGCATGTATCGTCACTTCTTGTTATTCCCTAATCCGCTATTCGCAGTCTTGATCGTGTTCGCCTCTTTGACATAACCTACCCAAAGTCAGGGTTGGGAACCAGTCCATACTTTAAGGACTGCCTAGTCACCAAATGGGAGGTCTGGTCTGGGCGGGCCATTTCTTGGTAGAGGAGATTGGGTCGCAAATTCAAGCGGGATCAATTCACTGGCATCCATTTCATGCGGCAATTACTTTTCGCAATGCCTGAAGAAGTGGCAAGGCGCACATTTTCTACGAAGAACAGCGGCTGAGCCTTCGTTGCCATCAAGTCCCCAAGCCAGACGCCGAACATGTAGAATATCCAGCTTTCACTGGAACTCTCAGCGTTCGCTGTTTCTAGAATTTGATGTAAAAGCGTGTTTTTGTCAGAAATTAGCTGTTCTCAAGATCTTCGTATGGTGCAGGTTGAACACACTGTCAAGCCATGGTCCAAACGGGAAAATCACCAAGGCCACCAGAGAACAAAGATCAGCTTAGAACGAGCAACAGCATAAGAATATAGTTCATCCC
Organism: Emericellopsis cladophorae; assembly: GCF_022114955.1. Classification (NCBI taxonomy): domain Eukaryota; kingdom Fungi; phylum Ascomycota; class Sordariomycetes; order Hypocreales; family Bionectriaceae; genus Emericellopsis; species Emericellopsis cladophorae. The sequence continues at coordinate 204,913 of NW_026250954.1, read as the reverse complement.
GGGCATAGAAAGCTGAATCTAACTTTTCTGTCATTCAAAACCGACCATTACTTACACCAAACTACATTACAATCACATCAGAACCACAACATGCCTTTATTTTCCCAGTCAGCAAGAGGTGCGAGGGACGATCCCCTGGATCGCGAGTCCAGAAGCCCCGAGTGGTGGGGCCAAGCACACTATGTCCCTCATAGCGGTGATCCCGAGCGACTCTTCATCTTCGCCGAGCCCAGCCACATGACGAAGGAGGAGGAGGAGGCGATCCTCGCCGTGTGGAACAAGGAGACTTCCGCTCCCGGCGCCGAAGACGCCAAAGGCCTAGCCTTTGACCTCCGTCCAAGCAACACGGTCGACCAGAAAGCAGCAGCCCAGATCAATGAGCTCCGCCGCAAAGGCGAGCAGATTACGCCTGAAGTTGAGGGCATGATCCGCTCGCACTATACCAAAAACTGTGGTCTTCTCGAGTCTTTGCGCCACTATTGTCAGGAGAAGGAGTTTGTCCCTGTAGACTATCTGAACGAGCTCGTCCTCATGAATGAGCGATTGATTGTCGAGTGCGCCAAGCAGGGAGCTCGTGCTCACGAGCCCATTGTCCGAAACCAGGCCCCTGATCTGCCCCCACAGCGGAATCAACTCAAAATTGAGAACCAACAGCTGAAAACCCAAATTGAGCTGCTCAGGCAGAGAGTCGAAGACTTTCAGCGCAAAGAGAATAGATGTCGGGGGTCTTCGCGCCCTCCCAGAGTGGGTGGCATTTACAGTTCTGCGCACCCTTCTCTGCATGTGTCGAACGCGTCTGGCTCCACGCCTTCCAGCCAGATAAGTGACCGTGAACGAACCGAAAGTCAAGGTGCCCCTCAAATTACAGGTGACGACAACGACAATTGGGGTACCACCGTCGTTGGAGGAGACGATGCGTGAAGTGCCTGCGGAAGTGCCGGAGTCGCAGCCTGAAGATGAGAACCGGTAAGGAACCTCTTCCCCCGCCCCTTTTTTTGCGACATGGTGAGCTGTCATTCACTGCTGCAGATGAACATTAGGTGGCTTCCGAGTGGTTTTGTTTATATTTGATGAGACGTCTAACGCGCAGTCATACGGCATCAGATTGACCTTCTCCGCGTTGGCGGTCACTCGTGGAACCCACGCGTAGGAGGCATATGCCACAAGAACGTCAGTGAGGAGAGGGAAGGCAAGAATCTCCTTTTTCATTTTCACGGGTGAGTGCACATGTGTCTGACAAGTGAATTTTACCGGAATTGTGAATTGAAGACAGCATTAAGCAGCATAGCCCCTGGATACAATAAATGTGGCATGAGGCTCAAGTGGCTGTCACAGGTCGATGTCGTGCTCTAGAGACTGACGCCTAGCGGGCGAGATGAAGAACATTCAAGGTTAGCCCTGGGGACCTCCATGTATGTGAGTAACCGCCATTTGATGCAACACAGACACCGGAACTATCCGACTCCCGCCCGCACACACCTGTGAGGTTGGAGACGCCCAGCTGCACCAAAGATTCAGTTTGATACTATGTTCATATGGACACCGCATGTTCATGTTGGACACGTTGAATACCACGTGTCATCAAATGACCGTGCTGCCCTGGCTAGGGCGAGCCCGTTCGCCCACGTTCCAGATAAATAGGTTGTAAATCTAGAGTTTTCGTGCTATCTGAAAGATTGAGACTTCGTAGCTCGGAAAATTCTCAACATTGAGATACCAATTACTAGGCCATGGGGCTTGTCTCGAAGCCCATGCTTATCAACACATCTGTCATCACAGATATTGCTCTCAAGAGGCGCGTCATACCGGTTGGCGGCAGGCTTCCTTTGCGGGGGTTTCATAAAGATGTTACTTGGGTGGCACCTGGGCTACAGCACGCCTTTGAAGAGATGCTCTTCAGCGTCTTTTCATCCGGCGACTTCACTTTCACATCACATACCGAGGGGAAGCAGCAACTGATCACGCCTTATAGCATCCTCACTAGTGGTGATGTGGAGTCACTCGAAGAAGGCCATATGCCTAGACCATTTCAACATCAATCATCGCTCAGCTCTGGATCATTCTCTCTCCCCACCTCTCTTGCCATGCTGCTTTCAACCTCCACACTCCTTTCACTCCCTTAACTTCCTGTTCACTCTTTTCTTCCTCAAATACTTCAACTCCACCTTTGAACATCATAGAGGCCTGAACCTTCCTCGTAAAGCACTTCGACAAGATTCACCATGGCAGGCCACGATCCCGCTTTCGAGGCCATGATGGCAATCCGCACCAAGAACAACCACCACGCGATGCTTTACTTCGCCGTCATTACTTTCATTCAAGCTCTGTCTACCTTCGTACTCGTTTTCGCACCTCGCTGGATGAGGGTCCAGAAACAGCGGCTGACCCTGCCCACGTTTTGTGCAGCAACTGTTTGGTACGTGAGCTCAGTGAATCACAGTACGGAATGCTGATGCAGACAGTCATCTCGTTTCATTTCTCAGCAAGCATGTCCCATGTCTTCCGTCAGTTGGCCACACGCTACACGTGGCTGTGTGCACCATCGCCAACGTGGTCTTGACGTTCGCGCCAATTGACTACACGAACATGACAACGCTTTCCAACATTGCTTCTCGAACAGGCTGGTGAGTGCAGTTCTTCATTTTGCTACCTTTAAGAAAAGCTGACGCCTGCAGGCTTGCCATGGCAAACATGGCTGTCGTTGTACTCTTCTCGATGAAGATCAACCCGCTCTACTTGATGGGCGGCTTCACCTACAATCGCCTCAGCATCTTGCATCAATTCGCTGGATACATGACCATCGCGCATGTCATCGTACACGCGGCTTGCTATTCTGCTTACTTTGTTTCGGTCCATCGGCCAGAGCGTCTGCTGTATGAGGCGGAGGTGTACGGAATGGTAGCAGGCATCTGCTTCCTAGGTCTCGACATCTCAGGGGCATTTATACGGCGTTGGTGGTATGAACTCTTCTATTGCCTTCACATTGCATTCTGGATCATCGGCGTCGTCTCTCTTGGGCTTCACCAGCCCGAAATTGGCAAGGGCATCATCTTCATCACCATCACATGCGCCAGCCTCTGGGTTCTCGACCGCCTGACACGCTTCCTCCGGCTGGTCGTCTGCGGTGTCTCGAACGAGGTCACCCTCACACCCTTGACCAACGGCGGCACCCGCGTCACCCTCAAAAAAGCACCACGTGGAGCGCAAGCTGGACAGCACTGCTTCCTGTGGGTCCCCGCCGTCCGAAGGTTCGAGATGCACCCGTTTACCATTGCTAACATGGACTCTGCCGAGTTCGTTATCGCTTCTTATAATGGATTCACAAAAGATCTCCATGAGTATGCGGTCTCGCACCCTGGAGCTGTTGTTCAGGCCAGTGCAGAGGGACCCTACGGCTGCCCACGCACTCCTGGTAGTATCGACAAGCTGATTCTGGTTGCTGGTGGGAGCGGTGGCTCCTTCGCTTTTGGCATAGGCAAGACACATGTTTTCGCCCCACGCCCCCGGTCCGTCAAGGAGATTGAACTCATCTGGATCGTTCGTCACTTTTGTAAGTATGCTTGTGGGCATCGATACTACTTCTCGCTCTTGCTAATTGATTATAGCCCAGCTCAGCTGGTTCGCCAGAGAGATCGCCGACCTCGCCGGTCAAGAACGTGTCAAGATTCACTTGTTCGTGACCCGCGGTCCTGGAGTAAGCCTCCGAGGCATTAACTCCCTCGCCTTGAGCACGATTGCCTCGAGTCAAGACGGGGCAACTGAGCCCGCCTTTGCCGGCGAGGACAGCAAATCAGCAGCAAGTTCTGTAGGGTCTGTCGATTCCGAGAAGGAGGATCTTCCGACCACAACTGATGAGCGCGATGTACCCCAAATTCACGGAGTGTCGGTCACTTTCGGGCGCCCAGACATTACGGGTATGCTTCGTTCATCTGTCGAGGACCTTGGCAGCGACCATGCTGTCACGGTCATGGCATGCGGGCCAGGAGGTCTGATACGTGCCGTACGAGAGGCCACTTCGTCGTGCACCAAGCCGGGCGGACCTGCTGTGAGCGTGCACTGTGAGCACTTTGGCTGGTAGTCTTGATTTTCTTTGTACTGGCGAAGGCGAGCGGCGAACAACTGGGGAGGCGTTTTCGTTGAGTGTGCATTTTGGTTCCTTGTTCTTCAAGGGCGCGCCGCTACCACCATCGGCCTTGTTGCCCTCGGACCGGTTGATTTTGACATATTTGATTGGACACCAGCGTGCAGCTTTCCTTCACGGCTGAGCTGGGTATTTTTCTGTGAAAGTCCAAAAGAACTACATCAATCTTCAGCAAGGACTGGCAGAGTCCCGCCACCCCTTCCGTAGATCCACCAGGGACTTTCCGAGTCTGGGAGGCCCTCCTTCGCGAATGCATGCGTTTTCTGCCTGTCATGTTGCATGTGCTATCATAACACGTCGTCCAGATCCCTTGGGCTTTCTGAACGCTGAAGGCCTCGTGTATACCCCACATACACCATGCCTCCTCTCCTGTCTTCGGTGATTAAACTGCGGCTGTTCAATTCGGCGTCACCTTGGGCAACCACAGAGGGGCAATTGAGGGAACTGCTGGAATGTCCTACGACGGGCGCAGTCACTGTCCGGACAAGCTTGATGCAAGGATTTGATCATCGACCAAGAGACCATCGTTTTACCTTCTTCAGTGCGGGCTCTGCGCAAGTTGCGAGAGCGGGGACACAATCGTATCCCGACGACGCTGATAAGAGTGCGAGGGACGCTGACTCCATCACCGACCACGACGATGCGCCTTGCGACTCCACGCTCAACAACTTGGGATACAGCCCATACACCCTGCCCGAGTACCTCGAGATACTGCAGAAGCTGTCGAACACTTCTAACAGTCGCAAGTGCTTCATTCTGTCAGTCACAGGCACCGCCCCAGACGTGAGACAATGCTACGAGGCCATCGTGGATGCTAAAGAGCGCATCCGTTTCCCGCTCGCCATGGAGGTCAACCTGAGCTGTCCCAACATCCCCAATTCGCCCCCAGTGGCGTACACCAAAAGCGCTCTGTCTCAGTTTATCCGTGCGTTGCCAGGAGACCCAGAGATACCTGTCGGAATCAAGGTGCCCCCATACACTCACGCTGGACAGTACGATGCCTTGAAGGAGGCGTTGCTCGATTCTGGGGCTGCCTCCCGTTTGAGCTTCATCACCGCGGTCAATACACTGGGCTCCTGTCTTATACTGGAAGAAAAGAACACCTCTGATAGCGTACGGTGTGTACCAGGCATACCTGCACAGAGCATCGCACGACAAAGGTGGAAGGAAACTCTGCCTGGGAGAGGGTTCGGTGGCATGGCCGGAGCCGCGCTGCATCCTCTTGCTCTGGGGAATGTCCGCATGCTTCGAAATCTACTCGATTCAGAAGAGCCCCTATCGAAGATCGAGGTCATCGGCGTGGGTGGTGTGGATGACTTTCTTGGATACGAAAGGATGCGTGCTGCTGGGGGAACGTTCGTTGCTCTGGCCAGCGCGTTGGGTGCGAGGGGGATTCGTGTCTTTTCCGAGATTATCTGAACTTGGTAACTTGCAATCTCGTTTCACGTCCCACTTCCGCTTTCATTTGAAAGTATGACCATATGTGCTGTAGCATATGGTACGCTAATTAGCGGCAATCAGGCACAGCGGGATCCCTGTTGGCCTGTTTGATAATATATGTGAATGCCTGGAATGTGCACGATCCCGCCTCCGCAACGTGTCGCCGGAGAGGGTGAGCTGGAAAACGTGGATCGGAAATCAGCATCTGTCTTTATGAGACTACCGGCGTATGAATCGAGCCACATAGCTAGGTTCTACTAAAGTTACTTGTACATGTACGACTTTGTCGAGAGAGGTGAGCAGGGTGGTGTAAGAAGAAATCTGCGACGCCGGCAATTCGGATTTTAGGTGTCCGAACACCAAAAGTGACGTCGCAGCAAATTATCCCGAGAACGCGCCAGACGCGTCTCCCAGCTCTTCATCACCAACACTACCACCACCAAATCCGGTGCGAAAGAAGCATGGCTGCATCGCTCTTCCGGCTCCCTGACGAGCTTCTATTAGCTCCCGTCCTGCAAACATACCCTTGCCGCGACCGCCAGATTCACACCCTCGCAACATTGCTTTACGTGCGTCTCTCCCCTCCTCCCCTCCCCGAGGAGCTTTGAATGCGTGTCTAACAACAGAAAGCCGTCAGCAGCCCCCTGCCGAACACTCACGATCCACGGCGTGGAGTCTACCGGCAAGTCCGCCATCACAGCCTCTTTGCTGGCCTCCCTTGCGAGACCAACGCCGAACCTACGATATGCCTTTGTCAGTGCGGCCCAGTGTATCACCGCGCGTCACCTCTTCGAGTCCATCGTCACTTCGATAGCTGAAGCCTTGGATTGGCCGCAAGAAGATACTGCGATCCGATGCGAAACTTTGGCGCAGCTGGACGTGGAGCTAGTCCGGATGTTGAAGTACCCCGAACGGGAGGACAACTTTCGCTTCGTCCTTGTGCTCGACGCGATAGATCGGGCCAGAGATGCGCCATCGTCCATGCTCCCAGGCCTCGCTCGCCTGTCTGAGATTGTTCGTAGCGCGCCCTCTCTTTCGTCATCTCCCGACTGACACGTATAGATTCCATGCCTCACGACGGCTTTCATCCTCACAACGCCGCTCCCGCTGAGAACGTCCTCCTTCACGCCTAGTGTACATTTCCCACCGTACACAAAGCCCGACTACCTCCGCATTCTCGCCTTGACGCCACCGACAGAACCAACACACAATGCTACCATGGAGGAAACACTCGCCCTATGGCCAAGATTCTGCGCTGCGGTGCACGATGCGCTCGTACAGTCAGCCGCCCGCTCGCTGCCAAGCTTCAAACGAGCGTGTGAGACCCTTTGGCCGAGGTTTATCGCCCCTGTCGAGAAGGGCACATACGAGGCAAAAGAGTTCTCCAAGCTCCTCGTCGCAGCAAGGACACACTTCCAGGACGAGTCGGTGCTGAACCCCAGCATTATCTCCGTCGTACCCTCCTCCAAACCCACTTCGACGGACCTGTCCACCTTGCTTCCTCGCACGGCACGGATACTGTTGCTCTGTGCCTATCTCGCCTCGCACAATGCCCCTCGGCATGACCTGACGCTCTTCTCCACACACCATCAGGGTGGTCGTCGACGACGTCGGGTAGCCCCGACAATAGCCTCCAACAAGCACCGCAAGATCGCGAGGAAGCTTCTCGGCGCCCACGCCTTTGTCCTCGAGCGCATGATGGCCATTTACGCGGCTGTGAAGAGTGAATGGACGGAGGATCCCCGAGTGGCAGCTGTGGATGCCGACGTGGGCATGGCAATGGCTACACTCACCAGTCTCAGACTGCTCACGCGTGTCGGCACGGGCGACGTGATGGACCGCGGTGGCAAGTGGAGGATTAGCGTGGGCTGGGAGATCATCCGAGGGGTGGGAAGAAGTATAGGCGTCGAGCTCGATGAGTGGCTGATAGAATGATGGCAATCAAACAAAAGAACATGTTCACCGAGAACAGTTAACGATTCAGTATATCCATTCAAGGCGTAGTAGGTCATAATCTCTATCTATATCATGCCGGGACGGCGCGGTCAGGGGACCGCCAAGTGTCTTCCTGCTTTGTCCCAGGAGCCAACCACTGCGAACTGCTGTGCCCCCTCTTCCTTCTCGATCCCGTTCCAGACAGGTCATCGGTTTTCTTGGTATCCTCGGCAGCCGTCGAGATTGGTGAGAAGTAGCTCCCCTCATTGCAGGGGTGGATACCTGATGGTGTTCCGTTGTGGCTCCCGGGCTGGCCTTCATCGATGGGCAGCAGAGGCGCAGGCGTCTTAGTCTGTGTCATCATGCGGACTTTGCGATCCGCCTTGTTGCTCTCGCTTGTGCGGTCATACAGATACAGCCCGAGGAAAGTGAGTGCAATGCCGGCGGCTTGGACAGGGGTCGTCGGACTGCGGAACCATATGATAGCCAGCACAATAACAAAGACGCGCTTGATCAGGCTGGCCACGGAGTATGTAACTGGCGAGACCATGGACAGCAGCACGAAGGCAAGAATATTCTGGCCAAAGTGGGTAACGCCGTTGAAGATAAACTCCAAAAGCAGGCGTCCGTGGTCCATTGCCTCGGGTCCGTCCTTCAAAGCAATCGACCCATCGTTGAGGAAATCCCTGAGCAATGTAATACCCTCGCTCCAGAACCAAATGGGCAAAGTCAACAACAAGGCCATTCCCGACGAGTAGCACAGGAGATTGAGCTTGTCCAGCTTCTTGGACTGGGCAGTCGCGCCGTTTCGCTCTGCTTTCGCGGCCTCGTTGAACAGCTTCTTTGAGAAGATGTTCTGAGTCACAAAGATCAACGTCGCGAGAAGCGCCTGGATGATCCCCAGGAACTCTCCTCCCAATCCATGCTTGCCAGAGCATGCCAGCATGACACCAGCCGTCAGCGGAATGAGGGACAGGTATGTCGCTTTCGGATAACGAATATCGTATATCAGGCGGTAAGCGAGTACGGTGAACAGCGGAGACAACCCCTTGATCGTGTGAACCAGCGAGACGGGGATCTTGGCCGTCGCTGTCGAGCTAAGCAGATGTCCACCGATTTGGAAAGCCGCGAGGGGAAGTGTCGTCATGATCACGTCCTTGGATGGGGGTCGGATCGGGTGTCTCAGGGCGGTGATCTTGGTGCGAAGACTAGGGAAGATGACTGCCAGCTGTGCAAAGAGTATGCACAACGTCGAGACAAAGGCAAATTGCACGACCGTGAGTGTCGCCGGCTTGTCAAAGGCATTCAAGATGGATTTCGAGGATGTGTTGGTGAGCGCAGACGAGGTGTACCACAACAGACACAGGATCTGGAATCGCAAAAGAGTTAGCGACTCAATGAGAACTGTCTTGAGCACAACTCACAATAAGCTTGGGCGAAAGTGGCGCTCTGAGAGCATCGGCCAGCTCATGCGCGTTCTGGCTCACACTGCCGTTGCGTGTGCGAATTGTGCGAAAGGCATCTTGGAGGCTCTTTTGGCGGTTATGGCGACCTACGCCTGGCGATCCCAAGGGCGACCATCCCGAGCTACTATGCTCCCTGCGCGGTACAGGAAGCCAGCGGTCTGGCAGTTGTCGAGGTTGATCACCATCGGGAAGACTGTGGAACTGGCTCTGAACGGGGGAGTGAGCGTCCCCGTTTCCCATGACGGGCGCATCGATGTGGTCCGGAAACTTCTCCATGGCGATGAGATGTCAATACTGTTCGCGAATTCGAAGGAACGAGTGACTAGGGCAATCGACGCAAAAGCGAGCGAAGGGGTTCGAGTTAGCGTCGCATAGTCCGTATGGCGTGCGTTGACGTAAAGTGTATGAAGAGAATCCCGAATTCAAAATGACAGTCCCGAGCCAGCCGCGGTGTTCAAAGAGCGATGAGAGTCGTGGTGGTGGAGAGAAGCGACTATGAAACGACGAAAGGTCTAAATCCCGCCAAGAACGCGAATAGCAGAATGACGATTTTGGCGCCTCAGGGGGTTGCATCCACTGTAAATGGGCGCGGCGCAGTGAGCTGTTTGCGATTTGGTGGAGCCAATTGCGTGGCATTGGCCATCCTTCCTGCATGCAGTGAAGAGTGAAAGCTCGTATCCACTAGTCACCCGAGGAATTGCCGGCAAGCGCTTTTTTTAGCGCGCTTATCGGGTGGCTTATCGTGTGCCAGGAGCCTTGCCGTTGAGTGCTGGCTTAGCCTCTCAGCCTCTCAGCACCTTGGCCTGTTGACTCCACCTCGAATTTTATCAGGCTAACAGGCGCGTTCCAGACGATCTTAGACCCGGCCCATCACTGACCTGCCTATCTTCTCTTCCATCCTCGTCTTGCGCCACGGCATGCAAGATCCCAGAAAGCGCATGATCCTCAGAGCAGCCGTAGCATACGCATTTTTCCACATTGTCACACAAACAACCAATCCGACCACCTACCACAATCGGCGCTGGGCCACCTCTGGCTCGTCCAGCAACAACTGAGGCATCATGGCGGCCACCAAGATGACGAAGAACCAGATGAGGAGGGCGAAGAAGAAGGAGCAGAAGAAGTCCGCCACGGAGGAACCCGCGACAAAGGCAGACGCCGCTGAGACCAACGGCACCGACACCCAGCCGGAAGCCGACCTCGAGACGTCGAAAGAACCTCCTCGCGAGCAACCGCATGCCGACGGCCCACTAATCGAGGACCTCGAGGATGATCCGGCCTTTGCGATCTACAAGGACATATTCAACAAGTTCGGTGCCAACACAGAGGAAGATGCGGTGGCACAGGAGGCGAATGCTGGCAATACGGGCGACGTGTTTTTTGGCGACGATGACGATATTCCCGATGAGGAGGACGCGCAACCGAAAATGTCAAAGAAGAAGCGGAAAATGCTCACCAAGCTCTCCGTGGCCGAGCTGAAAGCCCTCGTCCGCATTCCCGAGGTCGTAGAATGGCAAGACGTGTCGTCCAACGACCCTCGCTTGCTCGTCCAGATCAAAGCGCAGCGCAATGTCGTTCCTGTACCCACACACTGGTCGTTGAAGCGCGAGTACCTGTCATCGAAACGCGGTGTCGAGAAGCCACCATTTCGCCTTCCGCAGTTCATCGCGGAGACAGGCATCACCGAGATGCGCGACGCCGTGTTGGAAAAGCAGGCCGAGCAATCGCTCAAGCAGAAGCAGCGCGAACGCGTGGCTCCCAAGATGGGCAAGCTGGATATCGACTACCAGAAGCTCTACGACGCGTTCTTCCGATTCCAGACGAAGCCGGAGCTGACACGGTTCGGAGAAGTGTACTACGAGGGCAAGGAGAGCGAAGTGGACTATCAGCATTTCAGACCGGGAGACTTGACAGAGTCGACAAAGGAAGCCTTGGGCATGCCGCCCGGTGCGCCACCACCGTGGCTCATCAACCAGCAGCGCATCGGCGTGCCGCCCTCCTATCCAACCCTGAAGATACCTGGTCTCAATGCACCGCCACCTCCTGGCGGCTCATGGGGATTCCACCCCGGTGGCTGGGGCAAACCCCCTGTGGACGAATTCAACCGCCCTCTGTACGGAGGAGATGTCTTTGGTCTTACCGGGCCTAACGGTACGCAGAACCAGCAAGCGCAAGCTGCCCAGTCGCAGCTGGCGGATCCTGTTGAGCGCAATCTCTGGGGCGAGCTGCAGCCTCGAGAGGCAGAGTCTGAGGAAGAAGAGGAGTCTGATGAAGAGGACGAGGACGAGGACGAGGAGCCCTCCGCCAGTGGTATGGAGACGCCGAGCGGCATGGAGACTCCTGGAGGTTATGCGAGCACGATTGCGCCAGATCACGGCGTCGAGACGTCGATTGCGGGCGAGATGGATCTGAGGAAAGAACGCCGTGGCTACGACACCGAAGAATCATCAGCACCAAGATCAGCCTACACAGTCCTGCCCGAGAGACAGGTGCGCGCAGAGGGCTTCTTTGGCAGTGACCGCGCATACGATATGCCCACGAACAAGCCGCCCGTTCTTGGCTCCGGACAAGATGAGCGGAAGCGCAAGAAGCCAGGCGACGTCGATGTTGCCATTGATCCAGAGGCTCTCCAATCTGGTGGCCTTCGGAAGGAGGACATGAGGAAACGATACGATGAAGGCCTGCGGGAAGAGGGCGTGGGAGCTAAGTGGGCGCACGAGGATGACCTCAGTGAGATGATTGCGCAGGAGAGCCGAAAACGACAGAAGACGGAGCAGGAGAGGGGGCAGAAGAAGAAGGAGGGCAAATACAAGTTCTAAGAGAGCCATTCTCGGGTTGGCCATGGCGTCAGGTGCTTGGGTTGTCAATCAATTTAATGTATATCATACGCTGGAACTGGCCGGTCTTCGGCAGTTCCTCATTTATTGGCGGGTTTGAATCATATCGTGTCGCAATCCTCGATGCATGAATATCCAGCGCCGGCGATTCAAGCCTTGCACGCATCGCATTTGTATGTCTTTTTATCTTGGAAAAATGTCTTCTTCTGCTGGATAGTGATCCTCGGTGGCAATACGCACGCAATGTGAAATTGCTTGGGACCCTCGTGTCGCTGCTCCTGTCAGTTTCAAGCAACGAAAACCGAATGTATTCGACCATACCTTTGCCGTGCAATATACAGCTCGGGCCACAGTCACCGGTTTATGGCAGACGCCACAGCCGCTTCGGGTTGACCTGGTCTGTGGTCGCACAGGCGGTGGATCCTCCTCGACGCGTTTGCCTCGTGCTGTGACCATCGGCTCGATGCCGTCAACATCCTCCTGTTGAAGGAACCCGACTCGCAGTAAAAAGTCCTTCTGCTTCTCGAATTCGTCGACACGGTGCTGTCGTTCACTGATCCACTCCCTTTTCCGCGCCACAAAGTCCCTCCAGGCGGCAGGGAAGTAGGTTCGCGCGTTGATATCGTGGTCATCCACCACTTCGTCAAAGGCTGCGATGTATTCGACTTGCGCGGGCGTTATGTCGGGCTCCTCTCGCAGCCTGTACATGTGCTTATAGCGAAGCATCCCCTTCATCGGTTCTGGTCGAGGTAAGACCGTCCCTGGTTTCAGAACATGCTTCCCAACAGGATGGATAAAGACAGTGCCGTTGTCCGGAACTATAATGTCATCTTCCGGTGGCCTCACCCGAATGGCAGGCCGCGGCGGAGGTTTAGATGATGGGACGTTTTGTTGGGATGCCGAGGAAATGTCATCATCGCTCAAGTCCACTTGATCGACATCCTGGGAGTCTACACGCTGGCCAGGTTCTTCGGTGTGCTTGTCTTGGTCTTCACTGTTGCTAGACGTGTCGTCTGAATCATCGGATTCGGAGTCCCCCACACATATAGGATCATCCTTCGACCCGACGATGAGGCTTTCTTCGTGGGTAGTAGACTGTACTCTCATCTGCCCGCTCGCTGTTGTGCGAGCTGACCATGTTGTAGTTTTGCTACTAGAGGAGCGAGACATCGATACGACCGACTGGTGCTGCTTTGTGGTCCTAGACGAAGCCACGCTGGACACCTCCACGGGTGCGTGTGCATGTGTCGCATGGGGAGCCACTGTACGCACTTGGAGCGACGCGCAAGGGGATCGGATCGGGAGCGCACCGTTTTGCTCAGCCAACACTTCCCCATTGGCCTTGCTTCTTTCTGATAGAGTCCGAGCGAGCTGTTCACTTCTACTGTGACCAGAAACACTGGAAGTTGGCCTCCAAGTCCATTCCCATTTCAGGTTTGACGTCATCGAATCCTGCTGATAGACGAATTCCTCGTGACGGTGAGCCCGGGGTGTACCTGGTGGCCACTGCTCTGTGTCTGGAGGAGACGGGACGCAGTACCAAGGCGAACAGTGATACGGCACCGACTGGCCAGACCAGACTTTGACCCAGTTGGGTAGTTGATTGCCAACTTTGATATTTTCGGTCTCTAAACGGATGCGTAGCAAAAGTCCTTGTGGAAAAGCAGAAGCCTTGGCCACGGGTCCAAACCCGTCGAATTCCTCCTCATGAATGGCGAATGGCCGTTCCAGGTCGATCTTGAGGCCACGCCGGGCGTTCGGTGCTTTGGGGCACTGAAATGTGCAGCGTCTTTTGACAACAACTTCGGGTTCCTCATGCCTAAGCCGGCTTGCGACTGGTAAGACTTGTATCCGACAGCGACCCTTGAACGTGATTATGTCGGTACCTGGAGGGAAGAGGCCAGGGTCCACGCGGTTTCTGTGCTTTGATCTGAACCAGAGACGTGAGAAGTTGAACAGCAAGCAGCGATCTTCTGTGACATGGTGAAGATCTTGGGAGGCTGCGTGCCCTGGTTCTACGCTCGAAGTTCGTTGCCTCTTGGGCGATGGCTCGTCCAGGTGGCTCAATGCATCTTCCAAGGCAAAGCGTGCAGTAGTGATGTTGCCATGTTGAGAGGTGCCCTGGTGTCTTTTACGCCGATGTGCCGCCAGGCTAGCATCGCCAGATGAGACTTGGCTCATGATCGTAATCGTCCCTTCCTCCCCGTCGACATCATCGTGAGGCGTTAAGAGCCGGGGCGTGTGAGGTCAGATAGCTTGGCAAACGCGTCGATCAGGGGCGCGTCCAGATACAGTAGCTGCAAATTTGAAGCTTCTGAGCCAGGCTGATAGTGCAAAGTAAACGCCCTGCCGTGATCCTTTGCAGGCTTATGAAAAGAACAGTTTCCAGTTGGTCCAATTTGTTGTTGTGTGAAAAGGGAAAGAAGGTGGTTTGTTACTTGAGCGTATCAAACGTTGAGGTACGCAACAATGGCTTGCTTGCCACACTCACACACTCGCGTCGCGTTGTCCGTGGCCTACCCTAGAGAATATCTCGCCCCCACTTCGTCTACGCGTGTTTGGCGCCTTTCGGCAACCATCGCAAACTGGCGCCTGAGATTGGAATACACAAGACTTCAATTTTTCTATTTAGTTCGAAGACTGTGAGAATTGACCTTACATAGGTGAGAAGAGGGTGTTTCGTTGACCGTTTAATACCATTGTCGTTTGAAGTGGCTTTGGCGTGAATGACCCCACCTAAATTGCGGTTTTATGGCCTCGCATCCCCATCAAATTCACAGTCCTGTGATTTACCTCAACTTCTATCATTCCATTCACCCTCTAGCAGATCAGGACTTCTAAACATATACCTGATGCACCCGCAACTATTGACCAAGTAAATCAGACTAGTAGGTGTTGTTGCCTCTATGATACGCAGTGGCTGTGAGCCGATGACGTTGCAACCGAAATCGTCGTTTGCTCTGAAATACACTTTGCGCCGTGATTACTGAGTGAGAACCCTATTCGCTGCGTGTCTTTGGACTTGAATCTGAACATTCTTGATGGCTTTTTTGTCGATGGTCTCTGGGTTTTGAGATATCACATTTGCGCCTTCCATGAAGCTGCGCAGTGGCCATCGCCTGTCGCATTCAGAAGCATCATGGCCCGCACACGTGCACGTGCTGCCAACTCGACAGCCCAGCCATCGGATGCTGCCTGGACCACTTCGGCAAAGCGCACACGTCTAGATCGCCGCACAAAGCCCGGAAACCTCTACGAGTCCGACCACGACAGCGAGAACGACAGCCCAGATGACTCCGATGCATCCCTCGAGTCGTTTCACGACAGCGACGACGATGTCGCAACAGGCGCCGATCGCGCGCTACTGGACATTGTGATAGATGCGCCCAGAACAGCCCCAAATCGTCGTGGACGACCGAGCAAGCACCAGTCTGCATCGCGACCGGCGCCGCAGAGAGCTGTCAAGAAGAGACGCAAGGCTCCTCGGGCGCTCGGCGCCCCGAGGAAGAAGCCCAAGAGATCGAACGAGGCCCCGGCTTCATCGGCTCCATTGGGCAGGATACCCAATTGGCTGGACCCAAAGATACCATACTCGGCTTGGGTCGATATCTTCTTGTATGCCGCCAGGGCAGGCGGAGCCCTCGACAATTCCTGGCTTGTATATGCAGCGACGACGTGTCGAGCGTTCATGCAGCCGGCGCTCACAGGGTTGTATAAGTGTCCTACCCCGACCACATCCCTAAAGGCACGGAAACTCATGACAATCCTGGAGAAGCCAGAGGTGGAGACACTCATTCGCTACAAACCCATCATCGAGGCAATGTATATCGACATCGATCTCTTTCCCGTCGGAGCGCTCCCTCCAGTCCTCGCTTCTCTGCAGAGGCTCAAAGAGCTGATAGTATTCACCAAGCTCGATCAGCCGCCGTACAGGGCTCTTGACAAGTCGCTGCGCTGGCAATATCCCGAACAGCTCTTTCAGTCTTTGGAGTTGGGCCAGTACAACCCGCGTGATGAGGGCGAAACCTCCCCCGTCATGCTCAAGAGCTGGGAGTGGAGCAGTCGCATGCTTGGAGGGACGGTGCCAGACATCGCAGCCATAGCTCGCATACACAAGCTTGCGTCCTTCAGCCACCTGACGAAACTGAGCTTCATCAACTTCCAAACACCGTCCCTGCACAAGCCTGTGGCGAAAACCCCAGACGAAGCGCTGGAGATCGAGCTGGCCGACGAGGCGGTCGTGGATGATATCGCTGCAGCTATCGCTTGCCTGGGATCTCTTCGTCACCTTGTATTTGAGGCATCCACAACAATGAATGACCGAATGCTTTCCAAGCTGCCGGCAGGCCTAGCGCACTTGGAACTTATCAATTGTTGGGAAGTCCGCTCAGAAGATCTTGACAGCTTCCTGCAGAGCCACGGAAGTAGTCTGCGATACTTGACACTCTCCCACAACCAAAGTCTCAGCTTGGAATTCGTCCCTAACCTTGCGTTGAGCTGCCCGAACCTAGCTGAGCTGCGGATGAATCTGTCATACTATCGGCACCACGAGACAATCGACGACTCGGATGCCATGTACGACCAGGCCCTGCTGCCTGGCCAGGTCCCGCTCTGGCCATCGTCATTACAGTTGATCGAAATTGAGCACGTTAGGGAGTGGACGGTGGAGGCAGCCGAAACTTTTCTTCAATCCCTTGTCGATAGCGCCCCGAAGCTGCCCAGACTACGCCATCTAGCCATCAAGACAGTGTTGAATATCCCGTGGCAGCGTCGTGCAGAACTACGCCAAGGATGGACGGACAAGATGGATCACGTTTTCCTCAGGCCTTTTGTGCCTCCATCGCATAACGTCACGCTCAGACAAGAGGAGAACATCGTCGCACCGTGTGTCGAGGAGGCCCCCCCGAAACCGCGGAAACGTGCAAAGCGTGGATCTCCCTCCCGGCGCAGTGGTCGCATCGCTGCCCATTCCGCTTCTGACACGGACCGGCATTCGTCCCGCCCACGGAATAGACCTCAGTATCGCGAACCTGACACAGACGAGGATGAGCAGGAGGAGGAAGAATCGGCCGACAGTCACTCTTCTGGGACGGAGTCCGAGCGCAGCGGGCAGAATGAGCCACAGACCGAAAAGTTACCCGTTCAAGGCATGTGTGACACGGTACTCATCGTGATCGACAACCAAAAGACCCGCGAGCTCCAGTACAGTATGGAAGATTTCCAAGACGAGGCCAACGAGTCATCTGGGGAAGAGTGGAACGAGGATAACGAGGTTGAAGATGATGATTATGCTTGGTAATGGCATACTCGATGGTCGATATGAACTTGCAGCCAATTGTCGGACGCACAAACGAAACATGGTGAGGGAGCGGGTACGTGGGACGGACACATTGAGGCAGCTCACGCCTCAGAATCACCTGTATGATGCCATGAATGGGAAACGACGGCAATAGCTGTTACGGCTGGCAAAGGCTACGGACATGTACATGTGTCAAGGTCAGCGATGTCAATAGATTAATCCGGACCACTCCCACACAAGATTTGATGGGCGCAATATCATGGTCCCATGGCTTACTCGAGCGGTGTCACAAGTCACTTGTGTTCAAAAATGATGAGCCACACGATTTAGGAGATTACGAAGTAGAGCTAATGCGTTGCGAAAAGTAAATTATCAATTTTAGCCAAGTCTGTCGACGACGCCCCAACGCCAGCGTGACAATGTTAATCTAACACAATAGTACAGTGCTGTTCCTTCCCCCCAACCCCCCCAAAGTGAGTCCGCTAGAACGCCGCGCCACTCGAGCCATCTCCAGCGAGGTTGGTCATGCTCCTCTCGCTCAGATCGCTCCTCATTTCCCAGGCGGCGGATTCACGCCCCATACGATCCCACGTGTACAGGCTCTTTCGCAGGCGTTCCTGCTTCGCACGTAGCTCGTCGCGCAACTTCTCCTCCTCATCGCGGAGTTTGCGATAGTGAGGCTCGAGCTCGCGGGTGACACCCAGCACCATGGGCATCATGGTTGGGTCGATCTTGCCGCCAGGCACAATGGGAGGAAGGGTGGCGAGAAGAGACTGCGCCAGAGACTGGCGAGGTGCTGGAGTCCCGGCGGACGGACCTGTGGGTGGGTTGAAAGGTCGACCCTGCGTTGGTGTGGAAGAGGCAGCACCGGACGAGGCTCGAGGACCGGTGGGAATCGTGGGCGCGCCGCCCGAGCCCGAGGGACTCGTGGCCCGACCGCTACTCATGTGGCGCGGCGTGGACTGCGACCAGTTTCCACGTCCACCTCGAGAGGCATAACCACCTCGGGAAGAAGCAACGTAGCCACGGGGTCCAGCAGGTGGGTTGGCAGGGTTCGGGCTAGTGATGTCCGCTCGGTTGGCACCGGGCGTAGATGGGTGAGACGAGTTTGAGTAGCTGCGACTAGCAGCTGGCCCTGTGGGAGGTGCGCGGAGAGCGGCAGGACCGCGAGGCGGAGACTTTGGCCCCGACCCGTTGTCGTCCCTTAGGGTGGTCTTTGATGCTTCCCTCGACAGCGGGACTCGAGGACCAGGTGAGTGGTCCCTCGACGGCAAAGGTGAGCGGTTCCTGGGGGCAGGGCCTGGCGAAGGGCGCCTCGATTCGGGCCTCGAGTTCATTGCTGAGGATAAATTCGAGTCCCTGGCTGGGGACCTACGGAAATTCTGGTATCGCTCTGGTCGCCTGCTGGGGGATCGAGAAGGTCGGTACGAGCCACCTCTGCCTCCTGACATTGGTGTTCGCCTGCCAATCGGGGATCGTTCGCGCCTGATTGGAGATCGCGACCGGCGTCTCTCGCGTCCAATGTCACCCCGAAAGGGGCTGCGTCGGGCAAATGTGTCGTCGCGCCGGTCTGGGAACCTGTCCGGATTGCGACCTCTGGCTGGTGATGGGTCCCTATCCTTCCATGGACGCTCACGCTCCGGATCACGCCTGTTGTCTCGGTCAAAGTCTCTGTCCCGTCCCCATTCTCGACGCGGCGGGGGTGATCTAGGTCGGTCAAAGCGATCTAGTCTGCCAGGGGAGGGTCGCCGTGGAGGGCTTGGTCGTCGCGATATGCTCCGCCGAGGGGGCGACCCTCTCCGTATCGGTGAGCGCGTACGTTCCCTCCGTCGCTGAGGGCTATCGCGGTCTCGTGATCGATCTCTCCTATAGCGGTCGCCTACGGGAACACGACTGCGACTTGGCGTCCGTCGCCTAGGCGGAAGTCGACCGGGCACGTAGCTGTCAGACGAGGGCACGGGTGGGCTACGCGGTCGAGGACTCCTCAGTGGTCGTGGGCTGCGCGGTGGTGGTGGTCGAGATCGATCTCTGTCGCGTGGCGCAGGGCTTCGTGGCCTTCTGGGTGGTGATCTGTTGTTCCTGTCGCCAGGCGAGGCAGCTCCTCCTCCCCCTCCACGGGGTGTAGGACGCCATGATTCGCCGGCGCCGTATCTAACGACCTCGCCATCGTCGTACCTAGAACACTGTTAATATGGTGTGCATGGGACTCGACTGCAGAGCTGGAGGCCACACACCTTCGACCCCGATCGCGATCCATCCCGATAAAGGCTGCTGAATCGCAAGATGATGGACGGCTGGCGCTCTCAAGATGCAGCCCAACAAAGCTGCGGAAACGCGCGGATGCTATGCCAGAGACTGAAGAAGTCCATCCTCCATGTGAACGCCGACGTTCTCCCGCACTAGGACAAGCCTGATAAGAAGATAAGAAGATAAGAAGATAAGACGATAAGAGGCCGCCAAAGGCCGTCGTTCATCTCAACCAAGGAAGCATCAAGTGTCTAAATTTCAAGCCTAACGTAAATCTATGCTCGCAGGTAGCAACCGCCTAAGCAAATCAGAAAAACTCCCTTGTCTAGGACGACTCTTCCGTGGTATCGCCACTATCCTCTTCCTCAGAAACCCGATCCCGTATCCACCGCTGTACATCTTCGGCGTGCGCATCCATCATTCTGGTCAGCCCGCTCTCCTTACTACGAACAACGGTGCCGAACCGGCGCTTCTCAATCTTCTGGGCGAGCGAGGGGTCCAGCCAGCAGTTGTGGTCGGCTGCGACGTAGACTTGAGAGTTCTGCTTGTACCACGGGGACAACCCATCGTCAGTCTGAGACTTGACGGGTCGCAGATTGCCGTTCACAAAGTTGACGACCCCAGAAATGCGCTCTCTGCAGGCTACAGTATATCTTAGTCAATCTGCTTCTCCGGGTAAAAGTGGTACTCACGCCTGTTGATGAGGAGCATCTTCACACCGAGGTAGGCATTACCCACACCCACCAGGAAGATGTGGTTTGCGTCGTACAGCTCGATGTAGTTGTCCCAAAGCCACTCCATAAGACTCGCAGTCTGTCTTTCGAGCTCGCCTGGAGTTATCGAGGGTATTAAAAGCCCAGTGTTCTGCAATTGTCAGCTTTTGAGTCCAGGGCGGCATGCGAGCACTTGCGTCTGTTCTCTCCGCACAGTTAGGCACGTTGACGTCCATGACGCCAAAGCCTTCTTTACGCGCCCAATCGATATAGCTTGTGACTCCATCCACGATGAACGAATTGTGTAGCTCAAGGCGCGTGTGGTCGCCGTATTCAGGCTGCGACAGCAGCTCAGGCCTAGACTCGTTAGCTGTTTTGTGTGCACTACTCGAATCGGATAACAAACGGGTCATGAATGACGATCAATACCTTGCGCGCCATCTCGATTGTCGGCGTGACCAGGACCTGATTTTCAAAAGTACGGTGAAGCTTCTCCCTCTGAATGTACAATGGTACCATGTGGTGCTTCATCATCAACACATCCTTCTGGGCAGTTCTCACAAAATCGTGCAAGCGCTGCGACCTGTTGGACTGGGCGAGGGCCATGTCGACCACGCCGGGACGCATGCACTGCCAATAGTGTGACTGGTAGATCTGTACCTTGTTCAGGACTCTGGCCGCCTCCTTGTTGAGTTTCGGTATCGTCATCTGTGGAGGCGGCTCGCCCATGAGCGTGCGCGCAACCGCAACGGCCGAATTCGAGATTGCATTCAGATTGTAGCCTCCTTCTAAGCAGACTGCTAGACGACCATTGGCGAGCGACATGAGCATGTGTGTCATGTGCGCGTAGCACGCTGGTGTGACGAAGCACGCCCCCAGCTCATCCCCATCCGCCGCATCAAAGCCAGCGGAAATCACCACGAGATCGGGGTTGAACTCCTGAGCGATGGGCATCACAATCTTCTGGAAGGCGGCCATATATTCTCCATCTCCCATGCCTTGCGCATGCCACCCGATGTTGACGTTGGTCCCTAGTCCTGCGCCAGCACCACAGTGCTCGATGCCCCCGTCTGGGATTGCATCGTTCTCGGGACGTCCAGGATAGAAAGTTCCGTCCATGTAGACGTGCAGAGAGATGTAGAGTACGTTGGGGTCATCATAGAAGATGTTCTGGATGCCGTTGCCATGGTGTACATCCCAGTCCAGGATGAGGACCTTCCGGCACGTCTCGGGGTATTCCTTCTGGCATGTGCGCACCGCCACTGGAACATTGTTGAAGAAGCAAAATCCCATAGGCTGGTCCATCTCAGCGTGATGTCCGGGAGGCCGGATCACCGCGAACGCGTTCTTGACATTCCCGGCAACGACGTTTTTGCACGTGTCAATTGCACCGCCTGCTGACAAGGTCGCTGCGTAGCAAGAGAGGCTACCCACGTAGAGTGACTCGCGTGTCGAGTCGTACCTCTTAGTCAACTCGCGTAGCTCCGCAAGACTCATGTTCTCCGTCTCCTTGACCCAAGACAGGTGGGCTGGTGTATGCGCTAGACATATCTCCGCATCCAGAGCGAATCTCGCTGGTATGCGCCACATGTACCGCGTGGGCATCTCTTTGAACACTCTGGCAGCGAGTTCTGGCGGCCCCTGGTAAATCAAGCCGGCGCGCTTGAAAGCTTCAAAGATCTCGTGTATGCGCCTAGGGTCCTCCGGGTGATGGGCGTTGTTGCTGAACTCGGCATTCATGTGCATTTTCATCCTGCTGTCGTAGCAAAGTCCTGTTGGCAAGAGACCTCGCCGCTTCAACTGTTCCAGAGCCAGACTGTCTGGCTCAGTGTCGGCGTCATCATAGCTTGTGGCTGCCGAATGAGGTCCCGATGTCTGATCCGTTTGACCGCTATCATCTTCAGTCTCCAAGGGATCGACGTCCCTCATGTGGTGGTCCTCGACCGGGGGTGCGTCCATGTCGAGGTCTCCAGCCGGCCTAGGCGACAATACAATTTCAATAAATCTTTATCCTGGGTCTCGAAGAAGAGGGCGGCACAAGCGCAGTACAGCTGCTGGTGAATCAGTAAGGTCTCAACGAACGTATGATGCAGGCTGCTCGCATGGCATGGGGTAGGAGGGCGCAGAGGATCAAGGTGAGAATATGATATTCTGTATTGAGAATTAGGGTGCGAGACAAGCGCTGTACACAGTTTGGCTCTCTTGGTGACAGCGATTTTGTGTCTGTAGTATGGTCAGGTGCTGCACTCACCTTGTGCTTCGACTACGAGCCATGCGCCAACGTCGCGCGCACCGTTTGCGGCTCTGTAGAAACAGCTTCCGATACCCTAATCAGTTCCCCTATCTCACTGACGAGAGTTCCGAAAAACGTAGCCTGCGAGGGCTGCGCTGCGCTGCAGTAGGGTGGTGTAGTAGATGGATGAGTGAGAGGATCCCAAAATGAGTGAGAGCCGGAGTTCTGGAATTGATTGGGGGAGCGTCGCGGCTAGTGGCACGCCGCAAGTTACAACGAGAGCCCTACAACGCGAGGACCTCACATTGATGGCCAAATGAGGTTACATGCAAAAGCTAACGAGGGACAAGTACATATATTTGCAGCTACATAGACTCTTTTCATATGGAATTGATTCCGATTTTCCCGAGTATGAGACGCCGCAAGGGACGATACACCATGCCGCAGCGCTATCGCCCATGTCTTCGCTGAGAGTCATTCTATGATTCATGATAACACACAATAGACCTATTAAGCCCGGCAATCTCTAAGGCATCACGGATTCGACGGGAAAGGTCTGAAAGGAAGAATGAAGACGCTCCCAAGCGCTTTCCCGATCGTAGTCCTCGAGATGCGCCCCATCGTCTCCTCTTGGCGAGTATTGCGACAAACAAGTCACGAACCTCTTGCCGTTGGGTAATCCGCCGTCAGGGCTGCCATCCTTATTGAACACTGAACGTTCAAGGTCCCGCTCGTCGTCGAAGTCAATGATGCCGCCGGACTCGTCAGTTGCCAGGCTTGGGGAAGAGACTAGCCACTGTCGCTCATCCAAGACGCAGCGAACAGTGAGCTGTATGGATTCCTGGTCGAAAGTAAAAGTCGCAAACTTGGCCCGGATTTCTCCAATCAGACGCCTCCGAGGGTAGCTGCAAATGTTGTCGAAATAATACATGAGATCTCTGGGGCCAAGCTTGAAGTAAGTCTTGATGACGCGGCCCCAGCGACTCTGATCGTTCCAGCTGTCCGACATGGACTGCATGCGATCAACGCTGTCTATAAGCGGGGGTTGTTCATTGAGATTCTGAGGATTCGTCAGACTTGTATTTCACAGCGGCGTCAGGCTTGGCTCACCAGTTGCTCATTCGCGTTCAGCCGCGGGCAAATGTAGTGCAGGATGATATCCTTCAGCGTTTCCATCAAATCCATCAACTCCAGCAGCTGGCTTGTAGGGTAGTGTCGAATGAGACTGCTCCTGAAGTCGTCCGCAAAGGGTTCGGGCAGGCCCACGCGTGGTCTGGGCATGTCTCCGTGGAAGTAAATGCCGAAAAGCCACCATCGATAGAACGCTCTGCGGAAGCGTTCTCCCTCGTGCGGCCTCAGTGTTCGACAACGGGCCGGATCATAGTACCATCTCATTGAGGGGAACAGCGACTCCCATTTACGGACCAGCAGGCAAAGCTCAATAATGGGGCCAAGGTCTTCTTCAGTGAGAACAATGTGGCCATGACCACGGAGATCAATACCACCCCGTACGCCACGCCCGCGTCCATTAACTTGGGTGTGTACAGGCTTCGTCTGAGCCACGGAAGGGCCATCCGCCAGCACAATGCCAGCGTCCCCAGTGAAGCGCCTGAAGATGATTCGCCGGGGCTGGTACAGGCTGCGTGCCGTGCTTGGCAGATCGTTCGCTGTAGCGGTATAGACTTGCAGGAGCTCGTCGAATGGACTGAACTCTCGAGCCAATACCGGAAACAGGATGGCTGCCTTGCGTGTAGTGAAAAGGTTGTGGAAAAACTTGTTGATGGCAGACAATTCGTAAATGCTGCCGACGTCCATGTGATGGTAAATGTCCAAGAGGAGTTCCATTGGAAGGCTTGACAAGCCCGTCACACGCTTTGATGCAACCATATCAAGGGTTGAATTTGCGACGACGGAGGTGGTGTAGGATCTGTATGTTGGGTTACGGTCGTTAAAATGTGCTGGACCTCTCAAGCTGTAGTTGAAGAAGAAAGCAGGCCAGGCCAAACTGAATGATGTTCGACAATTGATGCTGAAAGCAACGACTATGGCCGTCACGTAAGGGTAGTCTTGATGAGGGCCCTGAAAGCTCTGGAAACCAAGCGATGAGGTGTCCAGAGAAGTTAATCTTCAGCGATTACTGATCGACTACCCCGGCGTTGGGGCTTGAAATGGTGATAAGGGTGTTGCGTCCAGGCATCGTCACAGTCGCGCTGCGTGGGGAGACTGCGCGCCTCGCGGGCTGGGAATGGTGTTCGTCACGGTACGCCATATTCGACTACGCTCTGCTGGAGTGTCAGAGGGTCGGCTCAGTGAAGTTGGATGGAGAAGGGACGGCGGGATGGGCAGGAGACATGTC
The DNA here is from genome assembly GCF_022114955.1 of Emericellopsis cladophorae. Lineage (NCBI taxonomy): Eukaryota > Fungi > Ascomycota > Sordariomycetes > Hypocreales > Bionectriaceae > Emericellopsis > Emericellopsis cladophorae. The sequence goes on along the minus strand of NW_026250954.1, from coordinate 180,246 downwards.
GCTGATGTCGTTGACTCTGGTTCAGTAATGTCCGGACATTTGCCGGGACGCGTTCCACGCGACTTGGAGTTCAGTTACCGGACCGAGACGGCACTAATATATTTCACGGCATAACCTGCCCATTAAAACATGTCAGTATGACTCAACGGTGTCATTTGGAATTAACCTGGGTAAGAGCATGTGCTAGCGGTTTTGTATATCCTAGAGTCATTCACTTGCCCTTGTGATTGACGAGCGGCAACGTCGCGTGCATAGAATCGAAAGGACAGTCGACATCCGGATTTCAGATGTCCGTGAGCTTTCACGGCATGGATCAAACCGAAACTGGACAGGAAGCCAAGTACCTAATGTCATTGGTATTTCACTCTACATCCAGAGCCGTAACGCCAACGCCGTGTTGAGCACCAACTCAATATCCCTTTGTCCTCATGAGAACAACATCTTCGTGTCCAAGTCACCTTTCGGTTGCCTCTGAGGACCCTTGGTACGTAGTCCAAGATCTCCCTTCCGCGACAGCCGTGCCACGGTCTGCTCTGCCCTTGCGTTGTGTCGTGTAGCCTTGCCTCTGCGGAGGTCAGACCTGACTTGGTTTGGCGACACAAACTCTCGGTTCTGGTAGATGATCGGTCCACCAAAGGAGCCCTATACACGCATGATTAGCTCCCATTGCATTCCCGTGTACTCTGACGAGTGCGATTCACCTCCTGTATCACGATTGGCGTAAGGACAAAGCGAGGACCGATTTCCACGAGGCTCATGTCAGTCGTTTCGATCTCCTCCTCGCCCGCGGCGTTCTTGACCTTCGACTGCTCTTCTTCGTTGATCTGGTAGTTGCGGATCCAAATCTTGCCGTCGGCCACTGTGAACCCCATGACATGATCGATGAATGGCTTCGACTTGCGAGCGCCCTCTGGAACGCCAAAGGTACGCGTGAACAAAGCCTTGATGACTTGCAGGTGGGGCTCTTTCTCGAATGTAGAGTCGAAGGACAGAATCGGCCGCGAGCCTTTGAGGCAGTTGCCGGTGAAGTGAAGCTCTTCCATGGTGTGTACTAGCAAGTCAGTGCCTGGTCTCATCTGTTCGCTCTAGAAAACATACGGTTCTGGATATGGAATTTGCAAGTCGGTCCGTTTGGCACAGCTGATAGGAAAAGGTATCCGTCAAGACCTTTGCGGCCTTCCAAATACAGACAGTTGTTGCAATTGTACAGCTCGGAAAGCTCGTTCAGTTCGTAAAGCTTCGATTTGGAGTCGAATTTGGCGTCTTTCCGACCGTGAGGAAGCATAGTCGCGAGATCGTTGAGGAGATGGCGATGTCTGTAGGTGACGCCTCGCGAGGACAAGATGAGAACCCTCTGCCTGTTCTTCTTGATGCCATTGCTAGGGCCATCGGCCTTCTTGCTCGCTGACTTGTCCGACTTGGACAGTGACTTGTACACGGCGGCCATGACTGATATTGGCGCGAGCTGATGGGAGATGATATAAAAAGCGAGGATGCCTGGATTGACTGCTCTCGCGTCCAAAGATTGCGATTCGGCGAAGTCGCAAAAGTTCACTCTTGCAGCAGGGGATTATGTTACTGGGGGAAAAAATTGGCCGCCAGCGACTGACACTATGCGATAAGCTCTTATCGACACCGACGTGGGGCGCCCGCCAAACCCCACAAAGTCGCAGGATGAATCCAACTGGCACTGGAAAGGTGAAATACGATTGACAACACGGAGATATTGGAATCAAGGCCACTAAAAAGACAAAAACATCAACTTGTATCATTATAAGTCCATTGCCTTGCTACCAACACAAGACATAGTCGTAGTGATCGTCGAGCACGTGCACCAACGTACTAGCAGCACATTGCCCTCTCGTGACAGCATGAACAAAAGAGAGTCAAGAATCTGGCGCCTTTCTAGTATCACATCAGAGCAGGAATCCTGTAGACTTGTTCTCTGCCTCCAGCAACAATGTTTGCGCCCGTCCGACATTTCTCATTATAGCGGCAAGGAAGTGACCATGTCTTGCCAGCGGAGAACACGAAGTACGCCCAGCATATATGTGAAACCCCACTGGAAAAGTAGCGCGACCGATCAGCAAAACAGATCAACAGCATTTGCCGTCCTTGGGAGCCTCGTTCTCTCTGGACGGGTCGATCTTTATGCCTGTGCCGGCCATGGGTGCCTGGCCGCCGTCCGCGCTGTCAAGTGCCTTGCTCGACACAATACGGTAAATTTCTAGCCCATGGTCAGCGAGCGTCTAGACTCCAGCGCGCGTCACATACCCGTCAAGATGTTCTGGAAGGCCAGCTCGACATTGCTGGCGTCGAGGGCAGAGGTCTCGATGAAGGAGAGGTGGTTCTCGCCTGAAGATGGCGGTTAGCATGTGATCACTCGCAATAGCATTCAGTGACGAACTGGCAAACGCCTTGGCCTCCTCTGTGGGCACCGCTCGAAGGTGTCTCAAATCGCTCTTGTTTCCCACCAGCATGATGACGATGTTGGCGTCCGCATGCTCACGCAGCTCTTTGAGCCATCTGGTGACGTTTTCGTAGGTCTGGTGCTTGCTGATGTCATAAACGAGAAGTGCGCCAACAGCACCGCGATAGTAGGCCGACGTGATGGCGCGGTAGCGCTCTTGGCCGGCAGTATCCCAGATCTGCGCCTTGATTGTCTTGGAGTCGACTTGGATCGAGCGGGTCGCGAACTCGACGCCGATGGTGGACTTGGAATCGATGTTGAACTCGTTACGGGTGAATCGACTCAACAGATTGGACTTTCCGACACCAGAATCACCAATCAACACCACTGTGAACTCAAATCAGCAATAGGTCGTTCAACGCTCCGGCGACCTGTCGGGAAAGGGGTAGATCGCACCCTTGAAGAGGAACTGGCAGGGCAAAGGTCAGCGGGGCGCATCAGGGTACTGGGGCGATAGGGGAACGCACATCATATTCGTCGTTAGCCATGATCTCAAGATGTCGGAAATGTCAAAATCGTCCTCGCTGAAGTTGCTGGAGTCGTTGGGGCTTCTCGAGAGGCAGCTCTGTGGCAGTTGTCAGTCTGTACTGGGATGGGGTCAAGGTGTCAAGGTGTGGATTGAGTTGTGGAGCACGAGGATGGAAGGGAGGCTCAGTAGGCTGAGCAGGGTGGGCATGCGTGGCGCTCCCACGGTCGAGCCTGCGTGGTGTTAGCCGCAGATAGCAACTGACGACCTTTGTCAGGGCTTTAATGCCTGTAGTGCGTTTAGCAGATTGTTCAGTGACAAGACCAAGGGTTCTCGAGGACTAGGAGCGCTTGGATGATATCATGTCCAGTTTGACTATTCAAGTCGCGCTTTGACGCGCTTCTAGAGTCCTACTTTCTGCAAAGATAGGCTTATACTATCAATCATTATCACCGGTTTCACCGCCCTAGGGGTTCCTCTGCAGGACTGTCTTGCTTACCCTGTATCCTCCCGCACAACAGGTCTCATTGAAGGTGAGTCCCGTACCTTGGCGTAGTGTTCCAACAGCCCTATTCGTTGATGATGACCGCGGTTCATCGGCTGTTTGTCGTCGACCAGCTTGCCGGTACATCTGCGGCAAGCTGTCTCGACCTCTGAACAGCCCATTGTTGCTCCAGCCATTGGTGCCGTGGAGCCTCAGGGTCTTGATGGTCCAATCAGCAGTAGTTAAAGTGAAATCGTACCATGCTAACGCTGCTATGTACTACTTCCTGAGAAGCCTGAAGGTCATTGTTCTTGCGTCGTGGTCGCCAGTATTCCAGTATTATTTGACATCTCGCCGCGGCGTACTTAAAAACCCCACCTTACTTATTACGGCAAGGTGCCTTGGAACTAGACCCTGTCGCTCATCAAACTAGGCGCATTACCTTCACCACGAACTCGGGCTCTAGTCCACGAAACCCGCGACGTTGCTCTGCTAACAAATAATGGACTGAACTATATGGCAAAGGTCTATGCGTCCGACGTTACTCAGCTTCCATCAGGTACTTGTTCATCTGAAGTCACGTGCCGTGCAGTCACGTTTTGGAAGTGTCATTCCGTTACTGTTTGTGCTCCAGTCTCGCTTGCTCATGAGATTGTGGTTCTACGAGCACACACGCTCTGCTCACCGTGTTTAGAACATAGCGCTACACAAACGATACCAGCGACGCTTGATGAGAATTTCGAATCCTGTACAGCGGCGCTCATTCTGCGCAAGCCTTACGTTCGCCTTGCTATTCATGTGAGCACACCGTATCTCAGCACACACTGCACGTTCCACAACGCAAGCAACCGCGACTGACCCAGCCAGGATCATGACAAGAGCCCGCCTGGCACGTCAAAGTCATCATGTCGCGAGAAGAAGACGAAGTGTCTTTGACATCTAGCATTGAGGAAAACCCTGAATCAGATACTGAATGGGAAATCGAGGGCATCATCGGTGATGCCCTCCTCGCTGAGAGGGACGACAATGATCGACCACTGACAAGACATAGATGCCTCGTCTTGTGGACAGGTGAGTTCAAACTTTTAGCTGCTTGCTATTCTAACAAGTGTTGTGCTCATTCTAGGTTTTCCGCTTGCCGAGGCTACATGGGAACCAATAGAGAACTTGCCCGAGGAGACTGTCGCAGAGTGGGAAACGTGCAAAAGAAAAATCGAAGATGAGGGAGGCGACCCGAAAGAATCAATCAGCAAATGGGTGAGAGAGCAGGAGAGAAAGATCGGCAGTCGTTACAAACGCCACAAGCTGCGAAACAAGCTTAGGACTCGGCATGGGCTGAACCCGAAACCGTGGACAGTGGCAGGCGGACAACTTCCAAAGGAATTGTCTGATGAGATGAGGAGGTTTTACCTACAAGAAGCTCTCAGTATCTGGTCGCCTTCCGAGTTCGAATCCAACAACTTTGATTCACTTAACACGCCCAAGGCCCGACCGCCGCAACCTACGGCATCCACGCAAAGCAAGGTTAACGACGACGACGACGACAGGAACAACAACACTGCTTCAAATGGATCCATGAGCAGAGAAGCGCGCCCGCCCGGCACAAGTCCAGCCCGCAAACTATCGAATGCGAAGCAGACTGTCCAAGACTCTGAGGAACCTCGCCCTACAGGATTGAAAAGGCTTAGCACACTTCCAGGCGCGGCAAAGAAGCCTGAACCTCGCAAAGCTGAACCGATGGCCCCTGTCGGCAACGTATTTTCGGGTGGCAAGGTGCGCAAGCAGAGAACGACATTGAAAGACGCTGCCGCGGACCCGTCCCGGGTAGCGCAACGTCTCAATCTCCATAAGCAACATCTACTTTACAAAGCATCCAGAAATGCGGAGGACCGAGACCCCCGACGCCGGCCAGAAGTTTCCGAAATGTCTAACCCCCTTTTGCCTGGGTCGAGCACCAGCCACAACGACAGATCTCAAGTCCCCATTACTGATCCCACCACGGATCCTATCCTTGAATCCCGTCCAAGTTCCCTCAAATCGTCTGCAACGAATACTTCAGATGCTTCTGATCTTGCCCACGGTGTTCGACCACCGCTAAAGATCCGGAAGACTGTTAGTTTCGGAAAGGTCACGACGGCAATTTTCAATGACATGCCTATTGCTTCTCAGGACGATGACAACGAGTCGGAGCTTTTTGTTCCAGACCTTCCCGAACTGGACCTGTCTACATCGACATCGACACCAATATCACAAGGCCTCGAGCGACAACCGACACGGCCATTAGAGCACAATACATTGTCCAAGCCCAAGACGGTACTTGTTAAGGAATGTTTAATTGGCCTCCAGGCGTCGAGGCCGGTCAATATAGGCTTTAGTGGGCTGCCTCAGGATGATCAGCTTTGTTTACGGCAGTTTCGAAGCTGCAACCGCGTCGTGCTTAGCCACTGGTGTAAAGTCGACGAGCTCAGAACTCAGTTACCACTGTTGACACAGCGCGAACCACTCGCGAAGGGCACACTTTCTACGCCGTCTGATCTCGATCTTTTGCAAAGTATTAGACAGAGATTGCATTCTTTGTCAGAATGTATCATTTGTGCAACACCAAATTACATGATCACAGTATTCCCACCTCAGTACGAAGAGTGGAACCTGGGGGAATTCGACTTTCCCGAGAACGCTGACCCGCTAAGATATATCATTTGGGCGCCAAGAAGTCCCGACGATGGGTCGACACCAGGTTCCTTCAGTCTGGGCGAACTTGCTTCTACTTCAGGCAAGGGTGAAAGTACAGAGTTGCGAAGCATGCCGCAAGGGTTAGCTCGACTTATACATCTTGACTGTACTGCCCTTATGCCCAAGGAGCCAAGGAACATATCGAAACTACCTGTATTCCTAGCTTTCCCGGTCTCCAATGTTGCGGAAGCCCGTATGATGGCGGATTGGATGTCCATGGCGTCAGGGCGTGAATGCAAGTTCTACGATTGCCTTTCGAAAGGCGATTGGATGAGCTTTATCCGCGAAGGCTGTGGCACGATTATTATCCACGAAGACATTCTATGGAAAGTACGGCTGTTCCCCGATATGGCTGATGTCCTTAAAAAAGCAGCTCGTGGCCTTTACACCATTTCAGTATTCGATCGAGCCCTGTCTACTTCCGTCACCTCACTCTGGCGGGGAGAGCCTCCAAACATTGGGAACGTTTGTGTAAGACCAGCTTTTCAAGGTGGTTGGGTCTTCCACCTCTGCCCGACAGTCTTTGTGGCCCAGCCCAGACAAGCATACATGTTTCTTAAGTGGTTCATGCATGAGTATGGGCGGCCCGGTAGGCCTACACGGCTAGGACGGCTGGTCATCCCCGCGAACCTCGATGAATGGCTCATGGATCTTGCTGATGAACGTCAACACTTCCCTGTGGAAAGAGACGAGGCTGTTGCTAGGGCTGATATGGCTAATCTATATAAAGCCCTGGCCCTCATTAGGGAACTCATGCAAATATATCCGAGGGACGAGGCTGAGAACGACACATCTTACGCGCAATCGGCTTCCGCTTTAGTATATGCCCCGCCCTTTATCGATCCAAACGACGAGCAGAGCTTGCTTAATTGGCTCGGATGGTGGTCCGTTGCTAACATGGATAAGTACTCGAGATTCTTCGCTATTTGCACCTCCAAGGTATCCCACAAGCTCGCGCGGAGGATTGCTCCAGTGAGATGGCAACAGGATACGGTATCACATGCTCAAGATCCCGGCCAAATCAGCAATGACGGTCGCAGCGCGGGACCTAGTGAACTCGCAGGCGAGGACTCCCCAGAAGCGTTACGCGAATACCTCCAGTCTGTCACGGGGAGTGAGCCATATCTCAGGCAGGCCGTGTTCCTGAACTTCAATCCTGTCGGGTATCCGGACTTACACGAAGTCTCTCAGCTCCTAGGCCATTACACAGGAGGATTCACCGATTTCGTCTCATGGTTTCGGAAGTTACATCCACTCACCCCTAAAGGTATCCAGGTTCAGGCCGTGCGCGGCCCTGTTCTTAAGAACACGCTCGCCGGCCTGTTTCTTACACCAGAGGGAAATTGGCGTAAAGCTTTGAAAGAAACCGAAAATGTTGTCTTACACAGAAGGCCATGGTTTGCACTATTCCGACCCGTAGAACCTCACTCACGGCCCTGGAGTTCTGGTTCTGAATTGCTAATTTGGGATCCTTCGTACGCCGGTAAGGTGTCTCCGGATGAGAAATTCACTGAAGCGGACATGGCACCCATCCATCGGGAGTTTGTGAGGATTATAGCAGAGGAAAACGGAAGAAAAAATCCCGAGGTACAGCTCCAGAAGGTCTGGGTGGGTGGCTGGGCCAGCGTGAAGACGCGCTATAGAGACCCTCTCGATATCGTGCTCGAGCAACTCACAAACTTTGTGTCGGATGCGAGGACATATGTCCCATCACCAAGACACGTGATGCCTGAGCGCGGGTGGAAACTTGCCGAGCCTTCTAGCCCCGAGGATCTGAAGAGAGCCGATGAGATGGGTCAGGCGTCTCTCAAGGACTTGAAGAGCAACAGCAAAGACACAACGATCCGCGAGCCGACAGACGCGAGGATAGTTTTCCATCCTCCCCGGGGAGCTCATGCGTCGCGGAACCTCTTCTACAAATGGACACAGGATGCTGCAAAGCAAGGTCGAGTGGTAGAGACCGGTGGTTCTAACACGTTGGTGTGGTACGGTCAGCAGCGAAGAGACGGCAGCGATTTCAAGCACATTGTCGTGGCTGATTATGAAACAATTTTCCCGGAGCTGGGGATCCCAATTCGGCCATGAACAAGTTAAGTTGTATTGATACTGGGGCCAGCAGGTGGTAGGTAGGACTATCTGGCGGATGTCGGAAAACTTCTTGTACTTAACAAGGCGCCTTTTATGCGCCGAATATTATCTCTGACCTTCTTGGTCTCATCGTCCGGCTCTGCTTTCTTTTTCCCCGAATAAAAGTCCATCTCGACAGGACTCTTGTAGGTCAAAGCATCAAGGTCGTCCCGAAACACGTCAACCAGGGTTTTTATATCACTAATATCATCGCTTTGGGATCGTAGCCCTTCTTTGATTTCGCCCAGCGATTTTGTGAAACCTTGCAATCGCGTGGCCTGGATCTCCGACGGCGACGCTTTGGTCGTGGTCGTGGTCGTGGTCGTTGAGGAGGCGATTGGTAGGAAAGTCTGTGTTCCGACATCACGATGGAACATCTCGCTGGGGTCATCTTCGTCCTCGTCCGCGTCTGTCTTCGGCTTGGCCGTTGTCGGTACGGTGGATACTGTGCCCTCGAGGAGGGTCAACATCTTGTCTAGTTGCCCCGACACATCGTCGTGTAACTCGACACGGGACGTCGTGAGGCTTTCGAGCATTGGGCTGAGAACGAACTTTGATGTACCCACGACTAGCGTAGAGACCAACGTCGTTATCTGGAGGGTGGCCAACAATCTTGCAGTCGTCACGAGGGGTGGAGGCTGGGAAGGTGTTGCAAGGAATTCAGGATATGTGACAACGGGCGGGTGAGACGTTGGCTCGGTGTCAGCAGTTGGACTGCTCGGTTCGCTTCGTGAAGGAGTCGTTTTGGAGACTGGCGTGGGTGAAGGTGTGCTGTTGGTCTGGGGTCTGTCAGTCCACTTGAGCGGGTGCGGGTTGTGCAAAGCGCGAACTTCTGTGGCTGACGATTCCGTAGGGGAAGACGGAGACTCGTCCACGAGAGCCTCGATATCGCTGTCGTCTATCCCCTTGGCCTTGAGAAAGGCGACTTTCTTGTCTCGCGACTCGCTCTTCACATGCTCGTCTTGGAGGAAGCGCCTCGCAACAGCCAGGCTGTCTTCGGCATTTTCCTCGGTCTCGTTTTTGCGCTGCCAGTCAGGGATCCCATTGTTGGGTTTGTCGTCTGCGTCTGCGTCTCCCATGGTGAATGCGGGAATCTGGTTGACGAACTCGAAGGACAGTCCGGGTTGTCAGCAGCTGGAATTGTGACGCAGTTGTACCGCGTCAAGCGGCCTATGCCGTATGCGACGTGCCTCGGCTGTTAGGCGGCTCTGGGGTTGGTTGTGGGTCACTCTGGTTACCAGGTCCTACCTGGTAGTAGCAATGTTGCAGTGTATTGCTGGGAAGAGCCAAGTTTAAGAAAAAAAAGCGATGGTCATTTCCATGTTAAGCATTTCATAGACGATCGGACAGTACTGAGACATGTTCGCGACTACGGAGTGTCACTCATAGAGCTATAGGAGAAAGATGGTGCGTTTTGTGATATGCGACAAGCCGAAGCGTGCTGCCCTCCTCGTGTGCTCTGCGTTGCACCTGTCTATCCATTGTGAGCATTCACAGAGAATCGGCATGGTAGTTGGTTTCTTTCTGCCTGTTCCTTTTCTCTCCAAAGCAAAAGAATAAAATTTTTTTTAAAAAAGAGTGAATATTTTGCGTTTGGTGGCAGAGTTTATCTTGAGCAGCAGACTTTATCCGTAGTCCGGGAAAGCTTGAATGGCAGAGCACGTGATCAATTCCCAGAAAGCTGTCCGTGTCTTCTGCTCCCTTGGAGTCGAGAGTATCGAGCATTCGAGCTAAAGAGCTTAATTCCAAGAGCGAAAAAAAGAAAGAAAAAAAGAAGAAAAAGAGAAAAAGCGCATAATCCAAAGATAATCCAGAAGGCCTCATCAAGTCGTACAAAACGCATTTCCACCAATTTGTTCCAGAATCCTCCGTACCTAAAGTTGGATCGGACGTGCGATTCGCGACAGCCCGCGAACTCATCATCACCTGCGCGGGCGAACCACCAGAACATCAACCTCTTCCACTGTGGTTCCAGCGCATTTCAGGGCGATCACGACGGTATCTGATTAAATTGGAGCGAAGGTCAAGGCATTGTATGATCAATAGCCACCACTGGTTGCCCGCCATCCCCAAGAGGGTTTTATCCAAGGCAAGTGATATCCCGATTTCCTACAATGTCCTGGCAGCGAATTCGAGGAGGCCCAGCAAGTGCCGGATAGACCGTGTATGGTCATGGCATGCCGATCTTTGCTCAAAGCCCTTCTCGCGTCGTTGTCGTTCGAGGGGTCGATGATCGCTTGAGACTGAGATCCCCGGAGGTCTGGTCTCCCGGTCATCTGCTTCAAAATGTTGTTGCGTCGGTCAAGTTGGATGCACTGGGCATGATTTGAGCGCGTTGCGGCCAATTTGCATGGACGCAACACAAGCGGGAAGTCAAAACAGACTGGACATGGAGCCAATTGTGGTCGAATGTCGCTGCGTTGCATGAGGTACACTGTGAGTGCCTGCGTCGAAATGGCCCTTGAACCGCAGGTACTCGGCTTGGCCTGGGTTTGACTGGGCAGTTGCATCTCAAGGGCCTTCCCGTCCATAGGAGCTTCAGCCATAGCCTGCCTCATGCTCCAATCACGTCCCTGGCCCGCCCCTTCCTGTTCATCCCACTACGCGCACCAGAACTATCTACCCTCCGGATTGCATAGCGCTGGTCAAGCAGCATCTCCCATGATCGCACCACTCTCAATCGAGACCGCGACCTTGCACAGGCTCTGTGCAAATCGTCTTGTTCACTTTGCCACTGCTCACCTATCATTATCACTACCCACAGAGACCACTCTTCCCTGGCCATGCCATCCCGCCCTCGTCGAAATGCAGCCGCCAAGGCGTCTGAGGCACTCACTGCACAAAGTCATCGTTCTAACTCGCCTTTAGAGAATTCACCATTCAGTACTAGGCCTTTTGTCACCATGTCTTCTCGTCGGACCAATCGCGCTCGCGACCCAGTGAGCTCTGGCGACGACTCTTCTCATCTTGACGTGACAGTCAAGGTGCCGTCACACAAGCTGCGCCAGGCTACTCGCGGGGCCGCCCCTCCTCGTGACGACTCTTTTGAAGGCGGACAGGTTTTGAACCAAAAGCGCGACCGCGGCGGCAAAAAGAAATATGTCGTTGACGATTCAAGTCTCGACGACGATGAAGATGACGAAGACGGCGAGGTTCAACTGGATGATGATGACGATGAAGAAATGGGGGAGGATGAGGAGGATGCAGAGGGCGAGGACGACATGGACGTTGGTGCTGAAGGCGACGAAGACGCGGATGGTGACATGGACATGTCAACCGCTTCAGCTGTCCCGCCGCCCCGTTCTGGAGCCGGTACCACCATCAAGATCTCTCGAGGCGCTCGGCCGTCTACCACCCGCGCTGCCCCGGATGATGAGGACGATGATGATGATGAGCTGAGCGAACCAGTCGACAGCGACATGGGTGACGAGACTTTGGGTCTTGACGCCGGAAATGCCGACGAAGATGAAGAGGAGGACGCAGAAGGCGATGAAGATGCGGAAGGCGAAGAGATCGATGATGTCGCCAATACAACGGCTGCTGGACTCGACAGCGAGGATGTGAGCGGCGACGAAGAGCCGGATCTAAACAAAATGACCAAGCGTCAGCGAGCACGGTTCGAGGAAGGCCCTCAGGATTTCATGAAACTTTCAGATGGTGAGTACAGGAGTTATATATGGGAGCGAGAACATGTGCTAACACGTGCACAGAGGTCCAAGCTAAGAAACACTTTACGGCGGAAGAACTTTCTATGCGCAGGCAAGAGATGGCGCGCCGCCGACGCAACCTAAGCGAAAAGCGCAACGAAGAAGTCAAGGTACGTCTTCATTGCGTGAAGGCACGCAGTGCCTCCATTGATAGTGTCGCGACATGATTTGAGATGTCAAGGCCTTCTCCGTGTCCCCTTTGTGGACTCATGTCAATTTCCAGGTTACTGACTCCTTGTACTTTAGATGGAGACGATCAACAAGCTCCTGAAAAAGCAAGCGCCCAAGGTCAACAAGAAAGCGGCAGCTGCCGCAGCCGCCGCAGAGGCAAATTCCGAAGAGGGCGAGCATGGCAGCCGCAACAATCCAGTGTTCATTCGGTGGACCAGCACCAAGAGTGGTAATCGAGTGGGCGTATCCAACGACTTGATTGAGGGTCCCGCCGGCAGTTTATTTGGTCCGCCTTCCAGCGGCTTAAAGCGGGGCAAAATGGTCAACGAAGTGGCATGAACTTGTCTGCTCTCGTTTTGATGCGGCAGCAATTCAAAGTCACTGAGTGGGCTTGGTTAATAATGGGCATCTGGTTCAGCTTCAGCCATTGTACGTACCTGATCCCCCCTCCCATGTCTTCTTTTTCTAACGATAACAGTTCGGTAATTGGACATAGCAATATACAAAGGCATGGTACGCCTACACGGTACTGTATTATTTTGTCTATGTCGCGCGTTGTGAGGATGTCTGTCGGAATGTGCATGCCTGCAACCATCTTTTCGACGACTGTAAACTTGAGCCAAGGAGTTCATCTTTTGTGACCCCTGGTGCCTTGTTGTCCGTGTGCTGTTCCACTTGAGAGCGGGTTGACTGCTCTATGAAGGTGAAAGACTACGCGATAAAACTGGCGAGCTTTTTCTCGTGCTTTTGAGGCCGGGCTCTAGGTTTGGTTACCACACCTGTGTCTCAGACAATGGAGCTCCTCGTCTGCAGAATCGCTTTACAATTTCGCAAAGGCCAGTGAGGTTCTTTGCGTGTGAAGACACCCAGTCCACCAGCACACTTTTAGACGACAGTTTAGGAGCGGTTCAGACCTGGTTCCACCACTTTGGCCGTCAGCTTGCGGGCCTTGTGCTTGAGCTGTAGTCGAAAACCCCTCGCAACTCTGGTGTAGAAGACCTCTTGCTGCTACGAGGACTCGAATGTCGCTGAGACTGGGATGGGCACGGCATTAGCCTCTGTAGGGGGAGTGTCGCGAAAGCCCAAAGCCGAACGACCACAATTCCTTGGAATATCCACGCGTAACAAGGAACCCTGCAGAACCCTTTGTGGTTCTGGGGAGACGAGCGTGCCATTATTGGGGGAAGAGAGGAGCTTGAGGACGTTCGAGTGTGAGGAGCATGCTGCGCGGCAAGCCTACTTTCATTTCCACCACCGGCCCTGAGAAGAAAGAAAAAGGCTTGCTTTCGACTGAGAACCACACGCGCCGTGCGTAATTGCGGACTTTTACCCGAGTCGTTGAAGAGGCACCGAAAAGTGTTGCGCCGATTTTCGCGCGGAGCGGTGACCGGTCACTTCGCCATCGCCTGAGCCTCTATCGTTATGGCGTGGGCATCCGAGAGGTTGCAATCGAGCGTCCAATGCCTACGGATGTCCTGAGATTGTACCCGAGTTGAGAAAACCGGAGTCGCGCAGGATAAATGGCAAGATTGGCTATGGTATCGGATCGACGGCACCGCTCTCGCAACACAGCGCAGCATTTTCTCAGGGTGCGTCGTTCCCTCTCCAATCTGCCTTTCAGTCTATCACCGGATCGACCCTTTCTGACAGCAGGCCTCTGTGCCAGGGACAAGAGATCGCAAGTCTCAAAGGTCAGTGACGGACACTAAACCTCATAAGGAAATATATTTACTTACTCTCAATAGCTGGATGGCTTGATCTATTCAAGTGAGGCTAGCTGGGTGTCTAGCTGGGTGTTGCATTGCCGGAACCGACGTGGGCTGTTGTGCTTTAGAGGCGGGTATGTCGGTGCTCCTCGCCCTTTTGGCAACACTTCCGCTGCCGTCATGTCGAACCGTCTCGTCGCTGGACCAAATGCCTATTGCTTCCCCTTTTCACAAGTCAGCTGTGCTCATCAGTCTTCGCATCACTGGCGAAACGATACTGGCGAGCTTGGAAGGTGGTCTTCGCAGTGTCGGTGTTTGATGGCCACAGATGTCGCCGGCTCCGAATACTCGGCATTGCACTGTTGACTTGCAATTTGTGACAACCATGGAATCAGGTCTGCTCACTTGCATGGGGGTTCATGGCCGCCACTTCGTTGGTGATCTTGAAGTAGAGGTGTCGTCTCGGCAAGGTCCTGTCGATAAGAGCGAAATTTTCTGCATGAAACCCCGACGAGAAAACATAACGCCTTCGGCAAGATGTCGAAAATGATCATCTAGCAAGCTTTCTTGTTTACGAATGACGGATGGAGATCAGGATGGAAATTTGGGCAGGAACATGCATCCAAGTCAGTCCGGTGTCTGTCTCCTGCTGTGCCAGGCGTCAGAAGTGGGTGGATTTTGGGCAACTGCACACAACTCGACAAAGTGGCCTCGGTATGAGACAGCAATGACCCGAGCATATGAGATATGGGCAAACAGCGACTGGAACGATTCAACATCGGCATGGATTCCACATATTGCATTGTGCAATGGGTGCCGTATGAGAGTACGAGCAGCAGCCGATGAAGTTATTTCACTACTGGACAAGTCTCTACGAACATGGATCCTGTTTCTGCTGTTGATGGTGGGGAGTTACATCAAAGGAAAGGGCAATGGTGGCTTCATTGTGCTCTTGCTCAGGGCAATGGGTGGATGCTCCGCCCGGCGAAAACGTGTCCCGGGGGATGTTGCCGGACACGGTGCTCGAACGAAGCTCGGGTTGTCCATCACTGTGGGACAGTGGTCACAGGTCATACGAAGGGCTGGGTTTCGAGACGGCGAGGGCTGTGCAGCGAGGCACCGGCAAGAGCGACTCACATTGGGATAGGGGCATGTGCGGGACCTGGTACAACCAACTGTTGGTTGCAAATTGGACTGGTGGGAATAAAGTCTCCGGCACCAGGTCCAAGGCCCACGGCCCCCTCGGTCACTCGCAAGATGAGTGTCTCCGATGGACTGATCATGGGAGTATCTGATGGCACCTTGTTGGCATATCCCCAACGTCCCTTGCCCGGAAAGGAGTCATCTGGAAGAGTATCGAACCTCTACTGGCTGAGCTAGGGAACTATGGACTGGTCAAGAAGAGGGGAACGTGGCCGACGCAATGTACTCGAGTTTCTGTGGATGGAAGCTGTGGGCTCAAAGAGCAATGCTATGAGACGAGGTGAACAGGAGAAGCTGTGCTGAAGCTGTCTCTACCCCCGGAATCAAGACATGGAACTTTCTTGTGATCGAAAACAGCCGTGAGGGCGATTTGGCAGACAAGGATACATATGTTTGTCTGTTGGGAACTATACAAACATGCCTCAGCCTTGTCGGAAGAGCCCAAGAAGCCGGAGGGCACGCCACCTTGATTGCCCACTCTAAAGGTCTATGGGAAGTCTATAAAAGAGCCAATGATGCCCCTCGAGATGCTGGGAGACACTCTTCTCATCCAACCGTACTGAGTCTCTCACAGTCGCAGTACTTCACACTCACACTTTCAAGGGTCTTTACCTACTACTCTTCCGCAGTCCAACAACATACTTACCGCGCTTCAAGCATTTCCTCAT
This sequence comes from Emericellopsis cladophorae, assembly GCF_022114955.1. Classification (NCBI taxonomy): domain Eukaryota; kingdom Fungi; phylum Ascomycota; class Sordariomycetes; order Hypocreales; family Bionectriaceae; genus Emericellopsis; species Emericellopsis cladophorae. The sequence goes on along the minus strand of NW_026250954.1, from coordinate 164,511 downwards.
GACTGCGTTCTCTTCTATAGTTGTCGACGCCTTGCCACCCGTCGTCGACGACGAAAATGGCATGCGTGTCGCCTCGGGCGACACGTACATGGGCGATTCTTCCCCCGAATCAGCGGGCCCTATGAGGCTCGACCATCAGGAGGGCTTCATGGTAGCTCCCAGAATTATGGCTTCGTCAAACTCTCTTTGGGACGAGTATGTGCAGCACGCGCAGTTCACTGGACAGACCCAGATCGACGCGCAGCAGCCTGGAAGCATGGTAAGTGAAGCACATGAACTTTGTCTCTTGTCCTTATTTCTATTTTGCCTTGTATTTTTCTTGCTCATACCCTGTTGTGTGGCGTGGGAGGTGTGGCATTGGTGTCATCATGCTTGCCCGTGAGGCTTGCTTAATATTTAAGCTTCTTGATCCTTCCCGCCAGCATGTTTTTGTTTGAATTGACGGGCGCGCTTATTTTGCAACGCGCTTAAGAACACAAATCGTCGCGCGTTTAGCCTTTCTTCGTTACCCTGCCTTACCTGGCTGTTCATGCGGAACGCTATGCACCCGTACGAGAGCTTGTTCACTAACTTTTTCCCAGTCCATCATGCCAATTCAGGCACCAAATTCTGTCATGGCGTCAATACCCAACAGCTTGCTCTTTCCTCAGGCCACAGGGCAGCAGCCCCAACATCAAATCTTCCTTAACACGGGCTCGGGTCACTTTGAGGCTTCTCATCCCGTTTTTTGGGTAAGCGTGGGCCAAGGCCAATTCAGGCCTGCGACTGAGGTCGAGATCATTCTGCAGTACAAGCAATTTATGCAGCACCGCCAGGGTCCATCTGCCGCCAACGCTGCGCAGCCGATCCCCACAGCGACGGTTCCTGTAGTTGCTCCCAAGCCGCCAGTCCGCTCCAACGTCACACACGGCTTTTCCAAAGCATACCAGAACTTGAAAGAGGGTAAAGTTTTTTTCGAAGATGGCCGCCTTTGCGTCTTTGCTGGTGCCGCGTCCGAGATTAGCACTGGCAAGGCCTATGTCGTCGACAAGTTTGTGGGCGACACGGTCCATTTCGTCAAGAACCTCAAGGATGTCAAGACCATGGGATTTTTGGCTTTCCCGGTGTTTACTGAACCCCGAGAGCTGTTGGAAAGCCAAGGTCTCCAGCCGGATCATAAGACCATGTATGAACTCATGGTCTACAACGAAAGCAGCCCGATTCCTGCGGGAGAAATCATCCCTGGACTCTAGTTCGGACTCAGCCGCAACTCCTCGGGACATTGCCAATGCAGTGTGCTATCATGTTTTGGATGTTGATTTGGACTTTGTTTCGGTTTAGAGAGTGGTTATTGATTTGGAGAATCGGGGGACAATGGTAAAGCCGAAAGGGGTGGCTGGAGGATATCACATAACAACCCCAGCGAAAGAACCCTAGCGAGATAGACGTTGATACCTGACGGTCCACCTAGTTCACTATGAGACATGTGACACTCCCTGTCTTAATCTGAACTTTCATGTATGCGCGGGACGATAGTGCCAATATCCTCTGTCTGAATTGCATCAAAAGATTGGGGACGGCGCATTAAGCAAATCCGTGCTGAGGATGAAAATCACGGCTTACTTAGAAAACTAAATTCATGTCAGGACTGAGCATCACTATAATCTGACAATGAAAATTAGCGAAAGGATGCGAAGCGACATTTAAAGGAAGCAGAAAGGGCACATTTTTCGGTGAAGAAGTTTTTCGTCCATAGGTTTGATTTAGGGGAGTCTAAATTCTGCGCCGCTTGGTGATGTTGCCCCCTAAGGTAAATAAACGATGATACCTGTAGCGCAACTCCACGAGGCTTCGGGAGACTGGCAAATGTGCACCTCTTTACCAGATGTCATAGACAATAAGAATGATTGCTCAGATGTGAACAGGACATGGAAATAATTCTCGATTTTAAAAACTATTTTATTGCATTTCTTCCAGTATCCTTGCACGGACAATGGAGTACTCGAACCACAACCCATGCCATACCACCTTGTGCAGCTCCCAGATGTATCTGCGAGATTTTAGTTCTCACTGGATACGTGAGGGCCGACCCGAGGCCGGATGCAGGACAGATGCTAAGATGCAGCGTGACAGCTCAACAACGCCGTCGCTCGGAGATGCGAGACGTCAGCATTGTGAACATTGCGACTTTTATAATAAACTTGCAGTGGCACGAGGTCAAACAACTTGTATGTCATATGTTCCATGCCCGTTCTGGGCAAAGGCACAGGGCGTAGACTGCTGGGCTGCGCAGCATCACTCGAATTTTCTATGGCCACGTTGCTGCCCATGACATTTCACGCCCGGGGGGAGGGGCATTGTATCGCGATATATTGGCCATTGTTGCATATGTCCCGGCTCCTACTCGGTGGATCGTGAGGTGAAACGGCACGTATCGACGCCCATCTTTTTCCCCTGTGGGACCCGTGGACAAAGGCGAGGCTGCAACAGGCTGTAAGATTGCCCCGAGAATCCTCATGCTGAGCCAGGTGCTGATACATGTTGGGCAAACATGCTAAGCGTACACCTTGCTGCCCTTCCCTTCGAGCAGCTCGTCCAGGTACTGGTCAAACGTTGTGAACTCAAAGTCAGGATATAGCTCCTTTCCATCGAGGTATCCCAAGTACTTTGCGTACTCGGGGTTGTTGTCGCCACGAACGCCCCACGAAAGCCTGTACTGCGACGTCCAGAGTGTCACCAGGTCACCGATCTCCTTGGATCCCGCTTTGACCTTCTGCTCGGCTTCTTTCACCTTCGATACAACCTCTTCGGCAGGGATCTGACGAGCGGACGTTAGCAGCCACGGCGGAAACATTGAACGCCATCGATCATACCATCTTGCGCTCTGGCGCTTCACCAGTCTTAGCTTCGACAGCATCGAAGACTTGACACTGGGTTTTTACCTCGTTGTAAGCGAAGACACACTTGTTCAGAGTTCGGTCATCACTGATGATGCGAGCCACGTATCTGCCCACGTCCCTCAAGTGGGTGATCGCCATAGCAACGTCCCCACCGCCCATGATCCCGTCCATGGGCGCATTGAGGGCGTAGTCGAACCGGCCCGAGGGCAGCCTCGGTGTACCGATCTGGAACCACCAGCCAACATCGATGACGGTAAAAGGGAGCCATATCTTCTTGATATGGTCCAGAACATCCTCTTTCTGTTCATTCGTGTGTTAGAATGTCACAGTCAAGTGGCGCACATCCCAGCGTAACGTACGGCTTCACGCAGCGCCATGACACCCCTTGGGGGGGACACTGTGGCAAAGTGACAAGGCACAAAGCGCTTGACACCAGCCTCCTTTGCGGCGTCTGCCAGGATGATCTCTTCATGGAGAGCCCATGGCGCTATGGCCGAGATGAGCACGTCAATGCCGGTGAGGGTTCCCACCAGATTGTCCTTGGGTCCCGAGATGTCAGTGGCGACGAGACAGACACCAAGCTCCTGAAGCTTTTGGCTGGCGGGTTTCTGGAGAGACGAGGTACGAATGAGCGCCGTGATCTCCTGCTTGACCCATTAGTAGCAGTGTTCTTCGGGCTTGTCTGTCTGACCACAGAACGTACGAATTTGGCAGGCGACTGGAGTAGGCCATTCACGATAGACCGGCCCGTTTCACCGGTGGCTCCGACAATTGCGACCTTCATGCTGGTATATGTAATTTGGCTAGCTGGTGCTGGTGCAATTGACGTCGGAAGTATCATTGAAGGAGCGGCGCTCGGAGACTGAACCCCACGTGCTGGAAGGCTATGGTGAATCCATCCGTCTGCTTAGTAATGGGTCCTCGAGTGGCGACGCACTGAAACCCCACCGGGTATGGAGTAGACAGAGTTCGATTCAGCCCTGCGGACTGGATCTGGAGCCTGGGGGGTATCGCGTCTCACCGAGCCCAGAAGCCTACAAACGTGGCGCCAAGCAAGAATACTAACAGGGGCAGCTCAGAGAGCGTTTATGGCTCCATCTGGCGAGAACGTGGTAGCGCATCTACCTCTTGAAGTCGGGGATCTCAATCAGCATTCAGCGACAAGTGATGTCGATCGGTGGGGATCAACTTTGACGACATGGACACTGAACACAAAGGCGTGCGCTTGATCTGCGTCGAGATTTGCTGGGCGTGCAGCGCAAGTGCGACGACTGGAGTCGACGACGCCCGAGGCTTTCTCGACCTCAGCCACGGGGGGCGCAGCAGTTTGACTCACGCCGTGGTTCATGATTTGGGGGCGTAGTTCAAACATGTTGGCAGCCCGGGTGACTGGAGGTGGTAGGTTTTCTGCCATTGTAAGATTGAATCCTCCGTGACACAGTGATCATCATTATTAACCACCGGAGGTTGTCGTGTGTCAGGGAGTCGAGGATTCAATGCCCGAACAGGATCGCATTAAACTCGCGCGAGGCGCAACCCAAGCCATTTTGAGGTGGGTGGTCTAGCCCCCGGGGTAAAGAGATTCAGCGCCTAAGTTAATTGCTGTGATCCACTAATCTTAAGCCCCCGGCGCATCCCTGCATGCCAGCCTCAGTTAGTATCCACCGCTTGAGCTCGGACGCCCAGCTCAAAGGACCTGGCACAAGCAAAAGTACTCCGTATCTCGACGCGCTTCAAGTTTCTCTTCCCCTCCTGCTTTCCAAACTAAATCAAGCCCATCGTCTGTCTTTCTTTGTACAAATTTCTTGGGACGAGACATTCAACAAACATTGCAACCATGGCCGCGCAACCACCTCCGCCTTACCAGCCCAGCGGTGAGCAGGGCGCCAGGGGCGCTGCGCCCGCGACCAACTTGTCAGTCCATTGATGAATGAACCGTCGAGGCAGATGGATAGAAGCTAACACAATACAAGACCCGGTCAGCCTATCGCCATGCAACCCATGGGCCAGCCTGGCATGGACACCTCTGGGCAGAAGGTGACGCCGCTCCACCTCATGAGCGAGGTGCCTGAGTGGGTGGACTGCCAAATGTGCCACCAGCGCACTCGCACGCGCATCGAGAAAAAGGGCGAGGGCATGCAATTGTGAGTCGTGGCTCCTGTCCTGCTCTCCCCCGTCGGGTGGAAAAGGTCGCGCGACAAGCTGCTAACCCACGTCAAGTCTCACAGGTGCCCTCCTCTGCCTCGTCTGCATCTGTCTCGCCCCCCTGCCTTGCTGCCTGCACTGGTTCGAGCAGACCAACTGGTACTGCGACAAGTGCGGTAAGCAGATTGCCACGCGCACCCCCGAATCGCCCGTCCATGTCCTGCCTCCGCCTCACGCCCTCAGCGTGCCTTCGCAATACGGCGGCCAGCAGCCTCCCCCTCACGGCCAAGGTCCCCAGGGGCCGATGCCGCCGCACGTCAACCCCCAGGCTGGCGGCATGCCTCCTCCTGGTCAGGCGCCCATGTCGCCCCCGGTTGGGTCGCCGTATGCTGGCACGCCGCCAGCCGGCGCTCCCAGTGGCGGCCCCGTGCCCATCGAGCACCAGCACAATCCCAACCCTGAGATATCCCAGGCGCCGCTCCCGTCGCAGGCTACCGGAGGCCCCGACTCCCTGCCCGTGAAGAACTAGAGCATCGGTGAGGATAGAGCATTGCGCGGTGTTGGTGAGGCGAGGCGAGGCGAGGCGAATGGTGGTGGTGCCTGTAATTTGTCGGAGTGAAGGTTGATTAGGCTTGGTGCTGTTGCGAGATCTGGCTGTAGAATTTGGCCATAGATACCCGATGACGACTGACTTGTTTCTCAATATACACGACCTTTTTTGCGCGACCGGAAACCCAAAGTCTTGATGATCTAATGTTCGTGGCGACGGCAGCCGCCGGTTCCGACGCGGGTAAGCTGATAGTGAGATGAGTAGGATGTGCTCAGTGCTATCTTCAGTCGAATAGCGAGATTGGCAATAGGTCGATTGATAAGCACCGAACACACTTGCTCAACTTTATTCGATTCGTCCGTTGTAAACACACATCGCAGGGCTATCGAGATGGCTTCTCCTGCTACTGCGCCAAACAGCAAGGCTGGCACGTCCATCTATAAGTCTCACGTCCTCAACTTCTACGATGCTTTCGTTCTCGGCTGCAGCAACGACTACGCATGGAAATGCCCCACAGAGACGGTCCTCCTGCCATTGTTCCAGTCGGCCATTGGGAAAAGGCATCTCGATGTCGGTGTTGGAACGGGCTAAATTCCCGCGACAGCTGTCGCGCGGGATGTCGACAAGGTGTGCCAGGAGCTCACGCTGCTGGACCTCAATCCGAACACGCTGCAAATGGCAAAGCAGAGGGTGGAGGGTATCGCTGGCACTGCTGTTCGTGTCGACACCGTGACGGGGGATGCAACTCAGGCTCTGCCACTCGAGAGACGTGTATTCGACAGCATATACCTCTTTTACCTGCTGCACTGCATGACTGGACCGACCGCGTCCAAACTACGCGTCCTTGACATGCCGCGACCGCATCTCGCTCCAGACGGAACTCTGGTTGGCGCGACGATCCTGGGCGACGAGGCGACCATGAACCCGTTGGCACGGCTCCTCATGAGCCTGTATAACTGGAAAGGCATTTTTGGGAACTGGGGGGGCAGCGAGAATGAGATTGATGGCAAGTTGCGAGGGATGTTTGCGGACGTGGAGACCTGGGTCGTTGGACGTGTGCTGCTCTTCAGAGCTCGGAAACCGTTGGGTGTAGGAGTCGTCCCAGGAAATTAGCCGGCGAATTGAGGCTGATGCTACCTCAGCTCATGGCAGCCCGTACTCTGTACACAGTACACAATACTGGGTAAGGTACCCTGAACTTTGATGTCGTCGCAAAGTGATATCTGTCTGAGCGAGAGGCTCACGCAGTCCGTGACAAGACCAGATACGACAACATGTGGGGACGGACGGAATAAAAGTGCATTGGTTGAATCCACAAACCAGACACTCAGTATGAGTGAGTCGTCCGTGTCTCAACCAACACCATCCTCGTCATGAGCCACAGCCGCCGCTGGGTTCAAGTATGGTGCACCACCCCTCGTGGGCGCGAGGGACAAGGTCGCGCCAAGCCTCCAGTCATCCCGCGTGACAATGGACCGAACGACCCCTGTTCTCCCATTCTCCACCTTGTCACAAATTGGATATCCTCATCAATCTTCAACGTAAATACATACACTTCGCCCTTCACCTCCTCTCCCACAGCGCAGCTGCACCCATCGTTTCTGGAAGGCTGATGAATCACCAGACCCCCCCGCCGGGGTACCAGCACCACCAACCGGCCTCATATCAGCAGCCGTACCAACAGCCGTACTATGCTCACCCGCCGCCGCCACCACCCCAACCGCCGCGCCTGTCGCTCAATCACCGTTTACAATGGTGGTACAGCATCACGCGCCCCTGGGCGATTGTCGTCCCGGCCATCACCCTCATCATGGACGTGTGGTGGTTCGCGGCAGGCAGGCTGTGCGGGTACACGGACAGCGTGATGGACGAGTGCTTCTGGGTCCTGTGGCTGTCCCTCCCGCTTGTAAGCCTTCTCCCCTTGGCGAGACAGAGTACATACTCAACACATCTGTGCACAGGCTATCGTGTCGCTGGTTTGGAACATGGCCGCGACCATCTCGGCGAGGAGGATCATGCATCAAAGACCCGGGTTCGCCCCGGGGCTGCAGTTTGGAGGCCAGGCGCTGGTTGCGTGCGGAGCGTCCGTGTGTCTGGGCCTCCTCGCGCGGCACTTTGCCGTGTACATGGACGCGTGGTGGTCGAGTTCGCTCGAAGGCGCCATGATTGCCTTGATTTCCATCATCACGTAAGTTCTTCCCGTCTCTTGTGCGTCCCGTGATGGTACTGACTGGCTGGGGGAAGGTTCTTCAATTGGGTGCTCACAGCGTTTGCAGCCTACGAATGGGTCTTGGAAAGGAGAGCCAGGAATGAGGAGATATATGTTTTATAGCATCAAATTGTCATTACAGCGAGTTATCTTACAACCTCCCTTCTGGCGTAGCGGCATTACAGAGTCGGCGTCCAAGCATTTTTCCGTGTCCACGTCCCGAGATCTCGTCATTGCGTCAACATGCTCCCCGTGAACCCGCCGTGCGCCGCGAAGCGCAGCTGGTAATCCCTCAGATCGGCCCAATGCCGCAGCTCTTCCTCCTCATCCTGCGCTGTCATCTGCATTGGATCGCTAGCCCTCGAGGTGCCAGCCGGACCTGTCTTCTCCAATTTCATGAGCACGTCAATCAGCTGGGACAGCGCCTCCTCGGACTTGATGGCAAAAGGGCCTTTCCGCTCCGGCGCATCGTTCAGGAGCGTCGATGCGACTTGGCGGATCTTGTTGATTATGGAGCCGCCGTTCGGTTCCAGATTGCGCTGCGAAATGGATCCAAGGACCGTCAAGAGGTTCTCGACAATGAGCTCACGCTCCGATGTCATCAGAGAGAGTGTCTCCTTATCTTCCTCGTCATCAATGACCTTCTGCTCTGGCGTAAGATGGACCATGCTGTGCGGGTTCGCCAGATGCACATCACGGAGATTGAAGTAGAGCTCCACGAAATAGGAGCGAGTCGCCAGCTGAGATGTGAATATGTTGGCCTTTTGGATCTCATACTGGAGCTGACGCCGTCGGTGCGGCTGCGTCTTGAACACATTCCGCAGGTCGTGGGCTGGCTGTGCGGTAGGCCACAGTGGCGGCACATACTGCATGGTCGTTTCCTCAAACGCTTCCATAGGATCCACCTCGCCGTGGTTGCCAAGCTGTAATTCAAGCGGAAGATCGTCGATAATCCCTTTGACGGCGAGAAGAGCTGATCGTAGCGAGGACCGCTGGTCGGACCACTGCAGAGCACTCATGCCATAGGCAAGCTCAGTGCTGAGGATGCCGTTCATCGTCGTGTAAATGTCAATGGCAAACCGATATCCTGTGAGTAAAGATGCATTGCCCTCGTTTTGATCGTTGATCTGGTTGGCGAGAATGTACATGTCGTCAATGTTCTCGGGATACGCTGGGTAGGGGAAGTTGGGAGTCGAAGGCGGGATGACCGTGCCGGTTTGGCTGTCGCCCAGCTGCGCATATGACCTGTTGCCGAGCAGCAGACACCAAAAGATGCGTTTCCCAACTTGGTCCTTGACATGATTAAAGGGGAGCGGGTCGGGCGAGTACTGGTCGCTGCCAAAGGTTGGTAGCTCGCCTGGGTTCTTAGGCCGACTGAAGCCCAACTCACGTATTAACGTCAACGTCTCTGACATGAAAAAGTGAGACTGGTTCCACTGGTGCGTGTAGCTGGCAGCCAGGCCCATGAAGTAGCTGGTCGCCGCATCATCGAGCGTCTTCGGCTGCTTCGCTGCAAATCTGGGCCCACGGGAATTGAGCGCGATATCCCGACACTTGTCGATCAGAACAATAGCGCGAGGAAATAGGTGCGTGCTATGTTGTGCTTTCAGGTGCTCTCTGGCGCTGCGAGGGAAAGAGGCGACTAGTCCACCGATCATGCTCGCGATCAACCCTAGGAACTCTGGCCGTGTGCGGTCCTCGCGATTAGCAAAGGATTGCCGAAAGGTCGGCTCGTGGGGGAAAGGCGCAAGCGGGTGGATGTACGTGAAGAAGTCGTCGATCAACAGCTCCAGCACCGGCATTGGTGCTATGCTTTCTGCATCTTGGACGCCTTCAGCTGTAAGGTTCAAAAGACCCTTGGTAGTCCTTTGTGGCGATGGCGTGGGAAAGCTGGCGGGCAGGGGCTCGATGCGTGCTCGCTTTGCGGCCTTGGCGGCCTCGGCATGCTTGTTAGGCGGTCCTCGCCTCTTCGTCTCGCGCTGGTAGGTACAATCCACACCAAGCTCACGACACGGTTTGCAGGGGATGCCCGCGTCGTCGCATTTGACTTTGCGCATGCTGCACATGTCGCACGCGCGTCGCAGTCGCGTGAGCTTGGGGTTCACAGTCGGGTCGCGTGACTCGGACAGCTCATGCGAGGTGGGAGTGATGTCTAGTCCGTGCTGCGGATGCTGCGTCTGAGGCTGTGCCATGTGCGCTTGCGCCAGGGCTGCGACGGCCGAGGCGTCGGAGAGGCCATGATGCTCGATCGAAGGTTCTACGCTGGGATCAGCGACTGCTGCTTGCAGTTCTGAATGTGCCGTGAGCCCTTGCGCGGCGTCGCTCGCGGCCTGTAGGATTTCGAGCCCATTGCTGGCGTATGCGTGGACATTAGCGTGATCGGTGTCGGAATGCTGCGGCGGCTCTTGATACGCGTGCTGCTGGTCGAGATGGTCCTGGGGATGATGCTGGTCTTCATGATCCTGAAAGTCAGGTTCCGATTGGTCTACAAACGCCTCGTGCACGTCCTCGTGGTTGATCGTCTCATGCTTGGGGGGTTGTTGCTGCAGCTCCGGCGACTGTGGGGAGCCAGACATGATGGCGGCGCGGCGCGTCGTGATGTAGTATTTACCGATGTTGATGCGTGGAAGCCGTAGATGGCCCGACGGATTTGATGCGAGGCGTTGCGAATGTGGCTGGCTCACGTGATCCCCTTGAAGCGTACCAACCTCAGGCGTGCCAGCTTAGGTACGTACTCTGACGCATTTGCCCTCCCATCAGTTGCCCTCACGATCCAGAAGCATTTCCATTGAAATCTGCATTAACTAGGATTCGGTGTCAGACACATATTTTTTTAGCAGCTGCTATCAGCGATATGTCCATGAAATACGAGTCAAGTATCTTAAGCTGATCATAGCAATGGTGTTGAACGAGACGCTGATTCTTGTCTGTCAGGAGCCACTTTGGGGACGCCCATCGAATACGCTTCCCCCCCACCCCCCCGCGGCTATAATTGTGCTTGCATTTTCTGAAATCTCAGCTTTAAAAATTCATTGTCTTTTAGTTGAATGAGGTAAGTCTAGCTCTGCCTGGACAGTATGGCTCTGTAGGGTAACTACAAGGTCAGTTTGCCGGCCGCAATCATGTCGGGCCGGGTCATCCACACCCCTCGGTGCATGTGGCGCTGCGCTTGCTAAACCGAGCTCGGCTTCTAGAATCCAGATTCCGACAAATGTCGTGCCAGCGCAGAGGGCTTGTCATGACTTGTGAGTCCTCAGTCAACCAAGGTGTTATTAATAATTCCGCACAGGAATAAGTCAGAAGCAAGTTAGCAACTACGTACGTTACCCGTACGTACCTGGCACATCGACAGTGCCCGCTTTTTCTGCCACAAAGATTTCCACTCTCGGCTCCATTCCGATCCACAGCATTGACATCATCGTTCATATGCTTTGGCAGGACGAAAAATCACTGTTTTTGCTAGCTCTGGCATTGAACTCTAGCGGCCAATGTCTTGGGGAGAGACCACACCACACGGTAAGCGTCACTATATGGCCATGACACCAGTCAAATCGACACGCAGTACGGAACGAAAAGGCGGTGCAGCTCAATTCACTTCAGATGCGTCGAGAACCTGTGGACCCTCCAGGGGTCGGCAGCAGATCGCTCATCGAACGTCAGCTCCCAAACTTGCTCTGCATTTAAAATTCGCACCCCAAGACGGCTTTCTGCCTTGAAGCGCAGAGCCTCCATTTTCAGCGGTGAGGCAGCTTGATCAAAATCATCGCACAAACAACATACCTGTTGCGAAATTTTGATGTGGAAGCATCCAGTCGAAAAGAAAAAATCGGGATGAACCTTTTTCATTAAATTCTAGTTTGTGCCTAAGAGACTAGTACTGAGTCAGAGTTTACTGAAGCCAGGCACGTACGTCTCGACACGCCGCGAAATAATTACCCCTCCCCCACCATGAGTGCCATGACCAGGACCTGGCTGCATCGTCTTATCTGACCGCCGTGGACACCGTGCCTAGCACCCTATTCCTATGCGACTGGAGTTGAGTACGTACGTGTGGGCGACATTCAGGTGATACTGCAGTCATCTTTACGTACGGATACCCGGACATGCCTCTGATCAGCACCACTGACCAGTCTCGAGTGGCAGCTCAGGAGCAAACTGTCCTGGTGCCCCACTATAAACACTTTCAACTGGTTATCAACATTGCCAGTGAATCAGGGCTGCTGGAGTCGACACGGGGCAAGAGCTCCAGTCGGCCTGTGCGACTCAAGCCTTCCATTTAATTTTTGTGACTATGATACTTCAGCTCATCACTCGCTTCATTTGTTGACTTGCCCTCTTTTCCATCGTACGTCGTCTTCAGCGTCTGGATTCACTTGCTTCACCTACTTAGACGGCTGCATCCGTACCCTGCCTGCAACCATCAGTCTAGAATTCGCCCCGCAATTCGCACCTCACGCTTGCTGCTTGCAGCGCGCGTCCGGCGGCAACGCCTGGTGTCGGAATGGCGTCCAGAACTGCACCCCACGAACAACACCATGATAGCGCCCCTCCCAATGGCCTAGCGGGCGAGCCGGCCGCTGGTGGCCACGACCGCGGCGAACGCAAAGCACCTAGCAAGCTGGCCTTTTCGAACGACAATCCTCCCGCAAGTGAAGACGAGTACGACGACGAATCGCCGCGACCTCCCGCCTCCACCGATCTAGGTTTCGAGGCTGTCACTCCGGGCATCGACCCTCGTAGTTATCTTGCTAAGCGCACGACAACGACCAGCGGGGCCCCCAGCGTCAGCTACTTCTCTCGCAACGACGTGACCATCCCTTCGCGGACAGGATTGCGCGACCCTCTGAGCCGCCAAACGACTCTTCCCTACAAGATGGAGCGTCGTGAGTCTCTCTCTGAGATCCGGGCGGCCAATCCGGACCTGTCGCTCAGCGGCAACATCATCTCGGCGACCTTCAGCGCCCCTCATTCATTCACGTACCGCACAGGAGGCCAATGGGTAAGCTTCGCCGTGCCACGCACGCCATGATGCTTGTCTCACATACTAATACTCTGGAACAGGACCTAAAATCCCGCCGCGGCCAATCGGCTCTCATCGACTCGTTTGCCTACCTGTCTTCCGATGCTACACCATGGAACCACACCGTAGTGGCGTGGACAGGTGAAGTCGACCATCCCTCAGATGCTCCATTGTCGCCTCCCGAGACACCACCAACAACGACTGTGGGCGCATCTTCGCTGAACCCGCTCTCTGCACCCGTGCCCGTTGACGCCACGAGCAAGCCCGCGCCCGTACAGTCGGAGGGGCTCTGGGTACCGAAAAAGGATCAAGAACGGTTAGAATACGAGCTCCGCCATGATAAAAGCATGCCTACCATTCCTGTTTGGCTGTCTGACGAAGCCGAGTCCACACCCGAGGGCATCACACTCACGGACCAGACTAGATGGAGGAGATACGCCGAGCACGACCTGTACACACTGTTCCACTACAAGCAGCATGAGCCCTCTGATGGGCGCAAAGAGCGCGTTCAGTGGGCCGACTACTACCGCATGAACCAGATGTTTGCTAACAAAATTATCGAATTTTACAAACCTGGAGACATTGTGGTGGTGCACGACTACTACCTGATGCTGCTGCCCAGCATGCTGCGCCAGCGAGCACCCGGCATGTACATCTCGTTCTTCCTGCACTCGCCGTTCCCCAGTAGCGAATTCCTGAGATGTCTCCCTCGCCGCAAGGAGGTGCTCCAAGGCGTCCTTGGCTCGAATCTCATCGGTTTCCAGTCGTACAGCTACTCGCGTCACTTCCTCAGCTGTTGTACGCGTATTCTGGGCTTCCCATCAGATACTCTTGGCATCGATGCCTACGGAGCTCGGGTCCAGGTCGGTGTCTTCCCCATTGGCATCGATGCGGCCAAAGTGGAGTCCTTTGCCTGGAACGATACGGTCACCGAGAAGTACAATACACTCAAGTCCATGTATGAGGGCAAGAAGATCATTGTGGGGCGAGACCGCCTGGACAGTGTGCGTGGCGTGGCCCAGAAATTGCAAGCTTTCGAGCGCTTTCTCGAGCTGTACCCAGAGTGGAGGGAGAAGGTTGTTCTGATCCAAGTTACGACACCTACGTTGGTCGAAGCCGAAAAGGGCGACCCCCAGAAGAAGGTCAGCAGTCGGGTGAATGAGTTGGTGATGAAGATCAACGGGCAGTACGGCAGTCTCGGGTTCTCCCCGGTGCAGCATTACCCACAGTACCTCAGCCAAGATGAGTACTTTGCACTGCTGCGTGCCGGCGACATTGGCCTCATTACGTCGGTCCGCGATGGTATGAACACTACCAGTCTCGAGTATATCGTGTGCCAGAAGGACGGCCATGGGCCCCTCATCCTGTCCGAGTTTAGCGGCACGGCTGGCAGCCTGGGCGATGCTCTCCACATCAACCCATGGGATGTCAGCGGCGTGGCAGAGAAGATCAATTTGGCCCTGACCATGTCCGATGACAAGCGCATGGCCATGCAGGGCAGCCTCTACAGCCATGTCACGAGCCACAACATGCAGTCGTGGATCTCAAAGTTCATTCGCAAGGTGTACACTGTCCTTGGCGACTCGAACAATGCCATTGCCACACCTCTCTGCGACCGGGCACTGATGCTGTCACGCTACCGTGACGCCAAGAAGCGCCTGTTCATGTTCGATTACGACGGCACGTTGACACCCATTGTCCAGGAGCCGAGTGCCGCGATCCCATCTGAGCGCATCATCAAATCGCTCCGGCTGCTCGCAGACGATCCTCGGAATCTGGTTTGGATAATATCCGGGCGAGACCAGGAGTTCCTTAAGCAGCATCTCGGTCACATTTCCGCCATGGGTTTCTCGGCTGAGCACGGTAGCTTTATGAAGAATCCACACTCGGATGAGTGGGAAAACTTGGCGGAAAAGCTTGACATGGGCTGGCAGCAGGAGGTCATTGACGTCTTCCAGAATTATACGGATAGAGTTCAAGGTAAGCTAGTCCGAGCGCTTCACTCGCTGTCAAAGTGCAATACTAACTCGGCGGGCAGGGTCATTCATCGAACGCAAGCGGTGCGCCCTGACTTGGCATTATCGCCGTGCCGACCCTGAGCTCGGAGAGGCCATGTCGAGGGAATGTCACAAGGAGCTTATGGAAGGCGTGGGCACCCGGTGGGAAGTTGAGGTCATGGCGGGCAAGGCCAATCTCGAGGTTCGACCGACGTTTATCAATAAGGGTGAAATCGCGAAGCGCCTGGTGAAGACGTACCACAACCCCGGCGCACCTGCTGACGGCCCCGACGCGGGGCCAATCGAGTTTGCGCTGTGCATGGGCGACGACTTTACGGACGAAGACATGTTCCGGAGTCTGAATGCGCTCTCGGGTCCCGTCCTCGATGCCGACCACGTCTTCACGGTGACGGTCGGCGCCAGCACCAAGGTGACCCTGGCCAGGTGGCATTTGCTTGAGCCCGAGGACGTGATCGAGAGCGTGGCGCTCCTGGCGGGGACTGATGACATCCAGCAAGTCAGCGAAGTGAATCTGGCCGCCTTGAGTTCGGTCGAGGGCCGGGTACCAGGCGCACTCCACTGAGACTACCGGATGCGACCGGGAGGCGCATGCATAATCTCGGTCACTGTTCGGCGCTTTTTATGGCAGGATGTCCGGACATGAGCATTTCGCAGCATGTGGACAGCATTGGGACAATACAAAAACAAGAGGGTCCGCGGCGTATAATAGACGGGCATCAAGAGGGGCCTAGGCGCATCGGGAGCGAACTCTACACACGAGTCAGCGAGCGACCGAGGTCTCGACCTTTTAGGCGAGGAGGAGTGCTCGAGTGTAGGACGTTTGCAAGATATACACAACAGCTATTGCATCTTTGACGAACATAGTGGGTCATATAGACGAATGTCACCATCTCAGACCACCCTGGGAAGTACAAGTGCGACAAGTCGGCTTTCGCCACTGCGCTACTCGCCAGGAACGCAGCGCGCAGTTGTCTCAGACCCTGTACATGTATGCGTGCCCCCGATCTTCCGCTCTCACTTCAGGCTGCCCGAACTGCCCGGAGAGCATGGAAGCAAGAGGAAGACGGCCACCCTGGATGATGGAGCATTTGACGAGCACTCGTTGGTCGGAGAGCCCCAAATGATGATGGGCACCCATTCGGTGGCCCTTCGGCGCGGTGCTGACAAACAACGAGCTCGAAAGGTGAAAACATGACTCCATCGTCATGAGCTTCGTTTCCTGTGGTGACTGTACTCGACGTCATTTCGGTCCGTTAGATCGGGACAAGCAGCCGGCTTGGCACATCGGCAATTAGTTGAATGCTGCGGGTCCAGCCAGCGTGGAGGTGCCGGCCGGGCCGCCAGGGGCGATACGAAATCGATTAGTACTACGCGTGGGCACTGAATCGACACCAGCTTCTTCCCCATGGAGGACCAGAGAAGTTAGAATCAAGGTTGAATCGAAGGACGGACGTCCAGCCAGCGTCTGTTGCGGGCACAGGTCGATGGAACGAAAATTGACTTTGCTCGCGTCATGTCAATTGTCATATGTGATGGATGGACTTTTCTTCACACACAGAGCTCCTTTCTTCGGAGCACCCGGTTTGCCAGCACTAGACGAAGAGATCATTGTGCTCCCCCCCCTCCCAAAGCAACTGACACATCATTGGCTCCGTGTAAGAATGGGGCCTCTCTCCTCCGCACTCTACCACACCGGACCGACTGGGGATTTAATGTGCAGTCTGGGGGGTAGCCGGTTATCACGGGGGTGGGCATGGTCCATGGACCCATAGACGTCATTCGTCAGCACGGAAGACGAGCGGAACGACTGGCCTTGGAGGTGACTTATATGAAGTCGAGCTACCCCGAGCTATCAGGCGGTTGGAAGCTCGGGGTATGCTTGGTCAGTGGTCTCTCTCTGAAGCATTGAAAACCAACGACGTGTCAAAAAGGAATCCGCCAATATGAGACTTCCTGGGAACCAAGTTCACTTCGATGAACACGACCCCAGTTCGGAAAAGGGCAGACAGGGGCTGAGGAGTTCCCTCAGTGGGCTGGACTACTCGCCCCTGCCCAGAGTCTCGCCACGAGTGCTCGGGATG
This sequence comes from Emericellopsis cladophorae, assembly GCF_022114955.1. NCBI lineage: Eukaryota > Fungi > Ascomycota > Sordariomycetes > Hypocreales > Bionectriaceae > Emericellopsis > Emericellopsis cladophorae. The sequence continues at coordinate 147,609 of NW_026250954.1, read as the reverse complement.
GGCGTCTTGGTTTCGATGGGTGGACTCATGTGAGTGAACTCGCCTCGGCCTCCCCAGCCTGTTGATGAATCCAATCCAGAGACTGACGAGACAACATGAAGTTTTGGCTATGACACGGGACAAATCTCCGGCTTCCTCGAGATGCCCGACTTTCTAGAACGATTTGGCCAGCTGAAGGACGATGGCACTCTCTACTTTTGTGAGTCTCTTTACATACTTTGCGCCGCGCCATCACGAAGTCCCCCTGCTCACACACCACTCTAGCTACCGTCCGCTCAGGACTCATCGTCGCCTTGCTGTCCGCTGGTACACTCATCGGCGCCCTTTTGGGATCGCCCATTGCCGACCGCATTGGAAGAAAGAAGGCCATCTCATTCTGGTGCCTCGTTGTGTCCATTGGGTTTGTGGTGCAGATCGCAGCCGTCACAGCATGGTACCAGGTCATGATTGGCCGTTTTATTTCCGGCCTCGGTGTCGGTGGCCTCAGTCTCATGGTGCCCATGTACCAGGCGGAGACGGCCCCCTACTGGATTCGCGGCGCTCTCGTCTGTGCGTACCAGCTCTTCATCACCATGGGCATCTTCCTCGCGGCGTGCTTCAACTACGGCACTGTCACGCACATGCCCAACAGCTCCGCGTGCTGGCGCATCGTCATTGGCCTCGGATGGGTGTTCACCATCGTCCTCGGCGTGGGCATCCTGTTCTTCCCCGAAACTCCTCGATACGACTACAAGGTCGGCAAGGCGGAGCGCGCCAAGCAGACGCTCTGCAAGGTCTACGCCGCCAATATGAACCACTGGTCCGTCTTCACCCAGGTAGAGGAGATTGAGGCCAAGGTGCGCCTCGAACACAAGGTCAAGCAGTCCTCCTACAAGGAGTTTATGGGCATGTGGCAGGCGCCACGCATGGCGTACCGCGTCCTCCTCGGCATGACGCTGCAGATGTTTCAGCAGCTCACCGGCGCCAACTACTTCTTCTACTACGGCACGACCATCTTTCAGTCCGTGCAGATCAACTCGTACATTACCCAGATCATCCTCAACACCATCAACTTCCTCGTCACCTTTTTGGGCCTGTACATGGTCGAGCACTATGGTCGTCGCAAGTCGCTCATCTCGGGTGCACTGTGGATGTTTGTCTGCTTCATGATCTTTGCGTCGGTGGGCCACTTTAGCCTTGATCTTAAGAACCCGCAGAACACGCCTTCGGCGGGTATCGCACTCATCGTCTTTGCGAGCCTGTTCATTCTCGGCTTCGCCACGACCTGGGGCCCTATGATCTGGACCATCCAGGCCGAGATCTTCCCGACCCGCTACCGTGCCAAGGGCATGGCGCTCTCCACGGCGAGCAACTGGATCTGGAACTTTTGCATCGGATTCTTCACGCCCTTCATCACAAAGGATATCGACTTTCGATACGGCTACGTCTTTGCGGGCTGCAACCTCTGTGCTGCCGGTATCGTGTACTTCTTTGTCATTGAGGGCCAGGGTCGAACGCTGGAGGAGATTGACACCATGTATCTCGAGGTAAGCCTCCCTTTTCTTGGACGTGACACGAAATAAAGACTAACCTTTCGCAGCGTGTCATTCCATGGAAGAGCAGCAAATGGCAGCCACCCAGCGCTGAGGAGATGGCTCGCATCCGCCGTGCGGCCCAGACTGGTGAAGAAGTGGACGACGTCCTGGACGCCAACGGTGAGGTCACTGGCAGCGACGACGCACTCCGGGGAACAAACGACGCCAAGGAGGAGGGAAATGGAACGAGCAACGGAATTCTGAGCGGGGACACGGCCTCGCATCAGGAGAATGCTTAGATTGGGAGATTGTACGGGGTATGCATGCACGGTTTGGGCGAGTGTTCTTTGCATTGTTGGAACACTAGAGCATCTGGTGGTGTATTTTGATGCCCTCATGTCAATTTCATGTTTCCTTCTTTCTTGTCAAATCGTTTACTCCCCCCGTGACTCAAATACTTCATGACGCCTGCGCACTTGAGATGCCTCTCAGTCTGTGGTAAGACATGTGGTGTTCGCGGTGGAGACCACAAAGGTTCACTAGCCTATGAACTCTTTCCCCCCCATTTGATCACCAGGCATTGTCAGAAGGCATCGTTGGGTGGAAGCTCTCCGATTGACTTGGGGGCTAGCATAATGTAGGTCGAAGACCATGATAATCGCGATACCAACCACACAGCAGATGGCAACTAGGAGCTGACATCGCCGGCGTAGAACCCCCCTTCTCGAGGTGGCCACGGCGCTAGCAGGATATATCTGGTTGAGGGTGAAAAACAGAAAAAGAAAGCTCCAAAATTGCAACTGAGAACGCGATCATCAATGCCAGACCGGCGTCGACGCAGCATGTAGACGCCAATGGCCACGGCGAAACAAATTATGACCTCGGGGTAATGCCCCGTGAATTACGAGACTCAACGTGAGAATGAATCCAAATTGACTCGAAGAATGACTTTTTTGAAGATGTTGGGCCATCGCTCGGACGGCGGTGCAGTGTTTGACTGGCCAAGCACATCAGTACGGGCCCGTCTGCGCGCAAACATGAAACAAAGGGCAACAAACATGATGCTGCATATCGAACTAGACTCCAACGTATGAAACCAAGCAGAATCCAGGCGGCTTTCACAGGGCCATTATTGGTCTTGTCGTCGTCGAATCTCTGTGCTTTCAACGTCTGGTCTCCCTCCACCCGGTCCGAGTCGAGTCCCATCTCACCAGCAAGTCCAGAGCACCATCACTATACGGCCAGTAGTTCTTGGTCGTCAGTGACTTGAGCGAAAGTTTCCAGGGGAAATCAGAGGAGAAACGCAGTCAGAGACTTCACTTTCACCCCTCGCCTTCAGCAGCTCCTCAGCCCGTTATCTGCTTGCCTCAACTTTTTCTGCTTGCAGAACAAGGCTATCTTCTTCCACACTGCCCCCGCTTGGGCTATTGACTTCTTTAAAAATATTGACATCCATCTCGCCGACCAGTACGCAATGGTCAAAACTGATGGGAGCAGCTCTGTGCTGCCGTCGGACGACCCCGTCACCCTCTCGATGGAGATGTTCCCCAAAGAATACAGGTCGTCCATCGAGCGCTACGAGAAGATATACGGACCAAAATCCACAGGACTCCTCAACGTGTGCAAGAGAATGGAGACGGGCGCCCCGGAAACACTGTACACTTCCTTCGCTAACGAGGATATCGCAACAGGCCAGGCTATCCTGACAGACCACCCCTTGTTCTTCGTCGACGACAATATGAGGGCGACTCCGCACAACACCCAAGTCATCAAGGACTTCAGCAAGACGCTACATCCCATGGGAAGAACGCTGCTCAAGGGTCTGCCCAACGTGCTCCACCGACAACCCGTAAGCAAGCAATACGCCCTGTGCAAGTCGTACGGGCTACCGATTCGCGGCGTCAAGGTACCCTTTGACCAGAACATGATACCGACCGAGGGGGCCGAGCAAACCGACTCCGTCCTCGGCGTCTTCCCCTTCATCGCACGCTTCATCCGCCACTCCTGCACGCCAAACGCTGTCGCCCAGCCATATGACTACAAGGGACGAATGAGCATGGTCGTCCGCGCTCTGCAACCGATTCAGAAAGGCAAAGCTATTTTTATCGACTACTTTGATTGCGGAAGCACGATATACAATGAGCGACAGAAGCTGTCCATGGCAAAAATGGGTGAGCTGTGTTACTGCCAGTACTGCTGCTGGCAGCATGGCTTCGAGCCACACGCATTCCAAAGTCGCAGTACGCATGATGTGGCGCGAAGCTCGATCGAGCAGATGCTGGGCGACCTTGTCCATAAGAGAGTGACACGGCCGAACATGAGCAGCACAATTCTCAGAGTCCGCGGTTTGATGAGGATTGTCTGTTTGGAGTATGGAGCGCTGCGAATGGACATGTTCCAAGCCGCGGCTGACCTGTGTCTTCGCGGCAAGGACTACATACGCGCCAAGTATTTCCTGAAAATGGCCCTGGAGATCGACAGCTACATGAATGGGCGCGAAAGCAAGCGCTGCCGTCGCGCGCGACGCTTGTTCAGGCAATTCGAGAGGAGCCTGCCCTCGGGTGTCAACGAAGAGCTGGCCGCCATCGAGGAGGGTGCACCTCGCGACGCCCTGCAGCAGTGGCTGTATCACTGCGACGACAGTCTACCCAGGCCGTCGCAGGTCTCCCAGTTCTTTGACCTGCGACTTAATCAGGATATCATCAGGACCATTGACACGGTACCGTGGAAGCACAGCGTCGACCACCGGGGATACGTGGCTGACGGCGAGCCCTGCACGAACTGGATGATCATCGTGCAGGTCGACCATTGGGCACCGCCGAATAACCCGTCGTATGGCTGCGTAGACCACGGGGGAAAGAAGCTGGATCTCTTGACGCCCCATTGGCGAGCCAACGAGCAAGCGAAGCACAAGAGACTCGGCAGCGACTACAGCGAGATCAAGGTGGGCGTGGTCCTCTACCCGTTTGCCGTAGGGCACGGTGCATCGTCCAAGAATCCGCTCGTTCATGTCCATGAGAAGGAGCATTTGGCGGTACGTCGGCGCACTTTCTCGCCTCCCACTCCATTGCAGGCCAGGTTGCTCACATATATTTTGCAGGTCCTGCCCATCCAGACCATCAAAGAGCTGATGGAGCTCAACGACCGCATCCAGCGATACTGCCCACCAATTCAGATCGGCAAGGACCACCGCAATTGCTTTGGATGCTGTGGCATTTTTGAGAAGACGATGCAATGTTCACGCTGTGGCTTCTTCCGCTTCTGCGACAAGGTATATGGACCGTCTCTTCCTTCACCAAGGATCTCTTCTGACCAAACGCTATAGGAGTGCTTCAACAAGGCATGGCCGCGACACAAGCAAGACTGTGACGCACTGTCCGACCCGGACGTGCGAGAGCTGTTTCTCCGTGACTGGAGCCGCTTTGAAGCGCCGGTGGAGTTCTCTCTAGCGAGGGAGGACTGGGTAGCGTACCAGAATAGGAGGAAAAGAGATCAGAAGATGGTCGCTAGCACTATCAAATACGTCGACCAGAAAAGGATAGAGGCGGCAAAAGAGATGGCCATGGCTGCTGTGCACAGTATCGTCAACAACAAGGCCCAGACCGTCGGTGAGAGGAGAAAGGAGGATGAGGAGGCAGTCGTAGAAGGCCAGGCTAATGGAAAAGGCGGAGCGGAGCCCAAGAGCAATCCGAACAAGTCTAAGAAGCGAAAGACGAAGAAGGAGGGAGAGAAGGAGGAAGACGCAGGTATAGGTAATGGACGGCAAAAAGTAATCACGCGACATCGGCACGTATTGCATAAAGCCACGACTTAACATGAGAATATGCGCTCATCCGCCCATTTGCGGCTAGATAATAAGGGTATACAAGAGGATACCCGGTGACACGCTTGCCTTGCGTTGCACCATCCGAAATAGAAGCTCCAGAACTCCTGTCTATGCATCTCGTTCGTTTGATCGTCACCCTGACCCTGTCGCCAGCCTAGGGCCGTATCTCCTTGTGCTTGTCCAGGGAGTTGGAGCTCGACGAGTCGTGCGACAAAGCCGAATGCGACAGGGCCAATCCTAGCTCGGCATCGCGCTTCATCAGCCTCGCCTCGTCGTCCTCGGCGCTCATGGTCTCAAACTCGACGGCAACTTCGGTCTCCATACGGATGCCCCTCTCGTTGGCCGCGCGGGACCTCGAGCGCCCGCCCTCGACGGGCTCCGCGATGGATCTGCTGATGGTGCCAAAGGCTTTGCTCTTGCGGAAGCCGCCCTTTATCCTTTTCTCGTCGTCGCCGTCTTGCACGGGGCGCGGGCGCTGGGCGCGCTGAAAGGAGCTGCTGAGGAGAGGGATGCGGCCAAAGAGCAGGACGACGAGGGTGCGCAGGGAGGGCAGGCAGGCGCAGATGATGCCGACATTGACCTCAATGGTGGACCAGATGGCAACCTCCTGCTTGACCCAGGTGGCGTTGGGGGAGTGGACGTCGTTGGAGATGAGCGACTCGAGGCGGATGCAGGCCATGACGGTGACAAAGAGGCCGACGCAGAACATGAAGGCGACCTCGGCCTTCTTCTTCCAGTCGAGGTTGAGGTTGTGCACCTGCGAGAGGGGGATGGCGATCATCCAGAGGTCGATGCCGATGCTGATGGCGCCGTTGGCCCAGGCGAGGGCGCTGACGTCGACGCAGTGGCCGTGGTCGGTGGCCTCCTCCTTCCATCGGGTCCAGTAGTAGCTGATGGGCGTGCACTGGAAGATGCCGGCGACGACAAAGGCGGTGCCGAAGCAGACAACGAGGGCGACGGTCGCCCACAGGTAGCGGCGCACGTTGCGCTTGGGGAAGACGCGGAGGTAGAAGAAGACAAAGGCCAGCTTGATGACGGCAATGTTGGCAAAGTAGAGGTTGGTGAAGATGTAGAGGGCGTAGCCGAATCTGGTGATCTGGTGGAACTCGAGGGTCCAGATGTCGCGGCCCAGGCCGTTGGCGACGCCCATCTCGACGCCAATGGCGGCCATGGGCGCCTGGATGGCCGCGGCCAGGAGGACCATGTAGTCGTCCATGCCAATGGTGGCGTCGACGACGAGCAGCTTGGCCATGAAGCGCTGCAGCACGGCCAGGCCGGAGAAGACGCAGAAGACGATGGCGACGATGGTGTACGTCTGCGAATGGTCCCGCACGGGCAGCTTGCAGGCTGTTGAGATGAGGTTGCGGGCCAGCAGGGACTCCTTGGTCGAGCAGGTCCTGACGACGCAGCTCGTGACCGCATTGTTGCCGAACGCGGCCGACTGGCACAGGCAGTCGAGGTCTTCGGGGTCGCATGGGGCTTCCTGCGCCGCGCGCATCTCCAGGAAGCATTGCAACTGGCTCTGGGGTCAGTGATTCGTTGTACTCTCGTCTCACCTGCTGTCTAGCAGGTCTGGACCACATACCGCGCAGTTGGGCATCCGCACCAAGAAGTCCATCTCGCCGCTTTGCCCATTACTGGATGCGTTCTGTGCGCTGACCGGCGATATCATCGCCGCCATGGCGAACATGAGCCCGGCAAGCCATGCCGTCCTCCGCATCTTGGTTGTTTCCGGATAATATGTGACAGTCCCGTGATGGAATCTCAACCTCTCAATGATGAGGTTACGCAAGTGAAGAAGATGGCGTGCGCCCCTATAATACGTTGTGTACCGTCGAGGGCTGAGACTGCATGTAATGTACCACAGAGCAGATCCAGCTGGTGATGGTAGCTCCAGTCAATTTCACTGATCCTCAACTCTTCAAGACTGTTCCGATTCCTTCTTCTGATTTGAATGAGACCAAGGGGTGAAGGGGGGCTGAATGGAGAGAGGAGAGGTGCAGGCAGTATCGTAGCGATGATGGACGAAGTGGGTGGGATATTGACCGTCATGTATGATGGAGATGGGTACCGGCAACCAGAAAATGATGGGCATCGGGTAGGAAAAGAGAGATAACACGAAGCGTTGGGCAGTCCAAGTCTCCAGTCGAATGCGACGCAAAACAAGGAACGTCCTATTGGATGGCAAACTGGCGTCGTCGGGAGACAAGGGCCCTGGTATGAACAATGTGACGGTCACATCTGAATAAGTCAAGCGAGGCCCGCTGCACGTACATGGTAGATGATCAGAGGAACCTCGACAGCATGCAAGCTGCGTCTGTGTTTGTGTCGTTGCCTTTTGGAAGGGAGGCCTGTCAGGCGCATGCAGCCAGTCGCGAGTTGAGGAGGGCAAACGCGGACAAGCAAACGGTAGTCGGGGGCTCCGTTGCGCCGCTCCATGGCGAAGCGGAGGATGCGATGCCGGACATGGCTATGATCGCTGGGGTCGTCGAGTATCAGGATTCGTGTCTACCGTCCATGTCAGTCATGCCTGGGTGCAGCCATCGCCAGCCAGCCAGCCAGCCAGTTGTCTGTTGGCACCACGGCGTCGTAGACGGGTCGTGACCAAGAATATGCAGCGATGAGTTCGGTTTTGAGGCAGCCAGATGGTGGGAATTATAGCATGATCTGAATTCTGAATTGCTGTTGAGCCCTTTGTGATCGTCGCTGCGCCGTGGACGAGCGGCCCAGGGTCTGTCTCGAAGGATCAAAAAGCGAGCGAGTGGCCCGCTTTCTCTGGCGTCATTCCGCTGCGAAGGAACCGATGCTTAGTCTGTCAGGCCGACTGACTGTGGTGAAGGCAAGTTGGAGTGAAATCATTAAAAAGTGAGAACACGCCGTCAGTGACGGTCAATCACCATCAGCAAGCTGACTACCCTGCACTCTAATCCGAAACTGGCTCGCCAGTCGGATCTTGAGTGGCACGTGCACTCACTGATGGGAATTTCCAAAAGATGATCCTCGGTCTTACACGTACCTACTTTTATTCTCAGGGTTGGAGTCGGTGGTCGTCGCTGATGCTGATCGGGGTGGTCTGTAGGTCTGTCTCGCGACCTGAAAGTTTCTGCCTCGCGTCTCTCAACGGCGTCCCGTGACTCCTGTCCGTCCCTGGCGCAGGCGGGTTTCGTGGCATTGGGTTGAAGCCGAACTTGAGCTCACCCAGCACTCGACGCGCATTCACATTTCTGGCATGACGTGCATCCCGCGAAACCTCAACTCAATCTCGATCATGCACGGCGCCCCTACATCCTCAATTGCTGCAATGACCGACAGACACATACTCAGCAGGCAGGCCAGTAATTATCGCGAAAACCGGAATCCCAGGGCCTTGGCACATTAAGAGGCAGGCCTGCCTGGTGGTCTGTCTGCCCCTGTGAGCGATGGGTGATGCTCCGCGCTGCAAGGGGCGACACTATCACCCCACGAGTCTATCTGTCTGGGACTGGTCCGGGTGTTTCCCGAGGCACGAGGAGCTTGGAATCTGGATGCTACCTACTATTGACGCACAGTAGACATCTTGTTGCCGAGTCGATTTCTACTCCTGGCCTGGCCTGTCCAGCGCACGCACACCCTCTGCCTCCCAGGCTTTATTTGCCATGGTGAATGCCGCACAGGCTGTATGCCCTGATAATAACGTACGCCGCATATTGTACATACGTACGGATGTATGCCATCTGCATATGCAAGCTTGAGCGTGATTAGATTCTGGTGTACTCCGGATCACCGTTTTGTTCCGACGCTAAAGGTACTAGTCCGGCCGGTCCCTGGAGATAAAGACGCGGGTCCCGACTCCTCGCCTTCTCGCCTTCTCGCCTCCTCGCACTCGTTGCAGCATAAGGCCAAGGGACCGAATGGGGCATCGGAGACCTATTAAGCTATTGTCGTAGCTGAGGGCCAATATCCAGTCTGTCGACGCAACAAGCAAGCATGTGCTCTCCTATCTCGATACCACAGGACGACCATCCCTCACCTAGCATCGCCTAGACCACGACCACGCGTGTAATATCCACAGACACCTTCTAAGATCAATCAACACCCTCGCGAGATGTCCAATTGCAATTCCAAAGACTAAGACCCTTTGAGTAAATCCAGCCACCCGCTCCGCCGCCTCCGGGCCGATGGGAAACCAAGGGTCCATATGGTGCGCCACCTGTCCCCTCTTCCCCGCCAGGCACCACGAAGACAGCAGCTAAAAAAAAAATAGAAACAGAGTGCCTTCGACGCCTTTGACGCCTCTCAAGCAGCCAAGCGGTCCATTTTCCTCTCCTTTCGGCAGCTGGCGCATTCGAAACCACGCAAAACCCTCCGGGTCCCTTTTGTTGGCCCACCCGTGCAGCGATAGTCTCGGCACCAGGACGTGTGGCGTTCGCCATGACACACCAAGCGGACGTGTTGTCCTAATTCGACTTGGGCAACAGGAGCGACACCTCGGCCTGCGACGACAACGGGGACTCCCATGAACTTTTACAAAAGATGGAAAATTTGTGTCTGACTCGTGCGGGAACGCGCAGGAGGGGAAAAGGGGCACCCTGTTCTCTGGACGTCGGCCGTATGTATAATTGAGCATCGCCTCGCGGGCCAGAGTTGATGATAGACCTCGTCGCACAAACCATCGCCTGCTTCGTTCCGGGTGCTACAGACCAACCTCGCTCACCTGCACGTTCATTTCCGGGTGGCCGACAGAGAACCTGGGTATTTTGGGCGTCTCCATCTTCAGTCCTGTCGCCTCGCTTGATCTCGTCAGGCTACGCTCAACTCGCCCTCAACCCGACTCGGATTTAGCAGCATGAAGATACACACTATTCTCTCTGGCCTCATGGGCTGTGCGTTCGCAACAGGCAGCACAATCCAAGCTCGTCAAGGCGGGCCCAATGCTTGTCGCTGCCTGCCCAGCGACGACTGCTGGCCATCCGACAACACTTGGGATGGCCTCAACAACACCGTCAACGGCCAACTGGTCAAGACGGTGCCCATCGGCTCGCCCTGCCACGATCCCACCTATGATGCCGAAGCATGCAATGCGCTGCAGCAGCGTTGGACCCAGGGAAGTCTGCAGTATGTTTCTCGAGCCGTGACTTTGAGTCCTCCCCGTTCTGCATCGTTTCTGACAAGGACATCAGCTTGCCCACCGACTCGAGCCCTATGCAGATGTACTTTGCGAACCAGTCGTGTGATGCGTTCACACCTCGCGGCCAGCCCTGTGTGTTGGGCAACTACGTCGCGTACTCTGTGAAAGTGTCCCAGCCCGACGACGTTGTTGCGGCGGTCAAGTTTGCCGACAAGAACAACCTCCGTCTTGTGATCAGGAACACGGGCCATGAGTAAGTTACACAAGCTACCAGAACTCGGATCCGCTGCGGACGCATAGCTAACACGTTGATGCAGCTTCTTCGGCAGGTCTACTGGTGCCGGTGCCCTCTCGGTCTGGACCCATCACCTCAAGAGCACCGAAGTTATCCCCAACTACACGTCCAAATCATACTCGGGCCCTGCGATGCGCTTCGGTGCCGGCGTGACGGGCGCCGAAGCCGCCGAAGCCGCCCACAAGGCAGGCCTAACCGTCGTCGTCGGCGGATGCCCCAGCGTCGGCGTCGCCGGTGGCTTCATCCAGGGAGGCGGTCACTCGACTCTCAGCACAACTTATGGTCTCGCAGCCGACCAGGCCCTCGAGTACGAGGTCGTCACGGCCACCGGTGCCATCCTCACCGCCTCCCCCAAGAAGAACCCGGACCTCTTCTGGGCTCTCAGTGGCGGAGGCGGTGGCAACTACGCCGTCGTCACCAGCGTCATCGTCCGAGCCCACGAAGCCAGCAACATTGGTGGCGCCAGCATGCAAATTCTCGCCGGCGACGTGACACCTGCCACGTACGCCGCCATCATCGCCAAGTTCCACGAGCTGGCGCCTCAGATGGCCGACAGCGGCGCCACCATCATGTACATCCTCAACGGCCTCTACTTCAACCTCGCGCCCGTCACCGTCGTCGACTCGACCGGCGACTACGTGCGCAACGAGGTCCTGGGCGAGTTCATTGACTTCCTCGACGAGAACAATGTCAAGTACGCCGCCGGATTCTCCACACTGGCCTTCCGCGACCACTACGATCGTTACCTGGGCCCCCTGCCGTGGGGCAGCCTCTCCAGCTCCGACTACCAGTACGGCGGCCGCCTCATCCCCCGATCCGTCGTCGAGAACGAGCCGGCCAAGCTGTCGGCCGCTATCACCTCCCTCCTGCCCGACAGGGTGATCGCCGTCGGCACGCTAGGCAACTTCAACCCGCCCCACGCCGTCTCCAACGCCGTTCAACCCAAGTGGCGTTCGACCCTGATCCAGTTGCAGCTCCTGACCCAGTGGTCCACCAAGCCCGAGGACTGGGACGCCATGCTTGCCAATCAGGCACGCATGACGGACGACTTTGTGCCCCGGATCAAGGCTGTCACGCCCGACGGCGCGGCATACATGAACGAAGCAGATTTCAACGAGCCCGACTGGAAGCACGCCTTCTATGGAGAGAGCTACGAGCAGTTGGCGAAGACGAAGAAGGAGTGGGATCCCAAGGGCCTTTTCTGGACTCTCAAGGGTGTCGCGAGTGATCAGTGGACTGTGGCGGAGGATGGCAAGATGTGTCGCGCATAGTGACTTTGGCAGCCGTGATAGATGGGAGAAATGTGCATAGCCAGTTTGAATGAATGAAATGATGACGATTAAACTGATTTGTAGAGTCAAATCATGTCGCCGGACATGTGAAGATGTATGTTTATCTTCGAGCATGATGTAAACGCGAAAAAGGGGGTCGGGCGATACACACCGGAATCAACCCGTATCAAGCAGGGTCACCTGCGTATCTTAGACTGCACCATAAATTACAAGCTAGAACAAGTGAAGGATAGGGGTAAATTGTTCAAGAACCCCATCACTATTGACCTGCGAGTGGTCGTGTTGGTGGCAGGTTTAGAATGGCGGCTACTCCAGTGTCTACAAGGCACATAACGACGAATGCATCCCAGTCCTGTAAGCAGCATGCTTTCAGGGCGGCAGTCACAGATTTGTTAGCATGGTCAAGTGTCACAATCATTTCGTAAGGCATCAATATGTGAAGAATGATCTTCTTTTCCTAAAGTATCTGTCTACCACCGGGAGTCTTCATGGGCAAATGGGGAATCTTGTTTTGTTTTGGGTGGTTTTCCAGAGGTTTTTTTTTTTTTTTTTTTGGTTCATTTTCTCAGTTATATTTGCCAGTCGAATGTTATGACTCCAGATACTCTTCTTGATCGGTCACCGCTATCCCAGCGCTCTTACTTGATACGGCCATCGCAGCACTAACTAACTAGCAGCAGGTGGTCAAGCCACATCATCAGGACGGGTAGGTGTGTGCCGACTAGTGTCATGCGTCTAACCGCGTTTACCGCAATTGCCGCAGATGATAACGCCGTCAACGTTGACGTGCTTGCAACCACCGCAAGTCCACTGGTTATGAGTAGCGGGACCAGGCGCAGCGCCAGTCTTGGTGGCCTCGGGGGCCTTGGCGGCAACAGGAGTGGTGGGAGACATGACTTCGGCTCGGTGGTCTTTTGTTAGCCAAAAGGGGCGTTAGCTGTAGCTGAAGAATTGTTGTCTGGAGTTGTCAGTTCAAGGGCAAGAGAGAAGTTGTTGCTTTTGCTGTTGTTGTGTCTGTTGGTGGTTGGTGAGGAGAGAGAGGAAGCTGGTCCAAACCATCAGAGATAGATCTGCTTTTATGCGCGTCTGAAAGACGATTGAATCAATGATTCTACTGCAAGCCGATGTTCTGAAGTGAAGCAATAGTTGGCAATAGTAACACTGCATGTGGCGATGGAATCACTGTGTGTCTGGCGACGTTCGCATGTGTTGCGTTGAGTAGTAGCCACCAAACACACGTCACAACCACATACTGGCACAGACTTCCATGAACTATCTTAAACAGACAACAAACTCTTCACATACTAAGGTTGAAATAGAGTCACTGTTCGCTGTACTTGCACATGTACAACTTCACCTCATTGCATTCCCAAGTTGCCCGGAGTTCATTGAGGAGAGAAGTCACGCATAAGTCTACGACCTCCGTCCGGATGGAATCGTTCTGGGTGTCGCTCATGAGCGTTCACTGACAGGGCAATATCTTTACACCTCAAGAGTCACACTGTGCACTTGTCGTGGATTTCTAGACTATTCATAGGTATGTAGATTGATGAAAGTACATGATAAGCATATGAACACGAACACAACGGCATCACTCGGCCGTTCTCACCCTGTTCCCCACCGAAACACACCATTGCCCTCGTGGATGTCCAGCAGCAGTTGTGGCTCCTCGCATCAAAATCGGATCATGCTGAGCTCATCCGCGTGCAATGCAGCCTTGACCATCACCGGACTTGAAAGTCGCACGGGGAATCCCAACAAGATGCTTTCCAGTCGCATTGAGGAAGTAAAGGCACGGTAGCTGTGTACATTATCTCTTTGGCATAGTGGAGGCCTCTGGTTCAAGTGCGAACATCTCTCTCAGATTCCACTTTGATGCCGCACGGCCTTTGGACAGGGTACCGGGCTCGCTGCGACTAGGTGGCGGATTCGGTCCATGAATAACCTCAGTCGGTCGTCCTGCGCAACGTTAGTCCACGGATGTTCTGAAAGTTGTCGAGATCAGCGCTCACGAATGTTCCCGATGCCTCCAATGCCATAGCCCCTCAGTTGACGCGCTCTGACGGCAGTCTCCTCATCCTCCGTTTCGGTGCCTGTATCCTGTTGATCACCGGCCGAATTGCGTCTTTGGGGGGTCTCATTGTTCTTGTCGGCCTCTTTGCCCTTTTCTGCTTCCCTGGCTTTCTTCTGTGACTTGATCCGCGCGGTCGATACACTCCTCACTTGTGCCAGTTTACCCTGTACCCACACCCGATGCGACTTCTTCTTCTGGGGAATGAGCCGACTGGATTCAGGGTCCAGCTCCTGTAGCTGAATATCTGAATCATCCTTGGAGCGGTATGCTGGCTTCGGGGCAGGGAGCATTGCTGCAATGTCATCGAGAAAAGATGGGAGAGCCGGTGGCGGGGTGTACGGTCGTGAACGCATCTTATCAAGCAGTGTTCGGAGCTGTCCCTGGATTACGATTGCTTCTCTTGGTTTTGATTGTCGGCTCAAGGGAGGCTTGCTGGGATGTAAGGCAGACTTGAGATCATCACTGCGTTTTCTAGAAAGAAAGGCTAAGTGTGAAACGCGAGGTCATATCAAATATCAGCCTCGACGTGCTTATCGGCATGACAAAAGCAATGTCGCAATGATAGATGCAGGGAAGATGCCGCTTTTGGCTTAGCGTGCGCGGGGGATTCAGGGGTTCTGGGCAATGTTGCGCGGGATGTTGCGCATCGCGTGGGTCGATAGACTCGATACGTGACAGACGTCAATGACCACTGTGAATGTGTCATTCTCCTGGCATGCAATCTCGACGTCGAGAATCTTTCATAAACCTCGTCTTGCACTCGTGTTGCATTTGGTAACGACCTAAACATTGGTAGCTCCCGCCATCAGGCATCACGAGTTCACAACCCTGTTCATACATGTCCACCCAGATGTCGCGCCTGTCTTTTTGTCGAGCATCTTGCCATTGTCAGGCCGCGGCAAGCTTGATTTATGAACAACAAACTGCCACACCAGACAGGCGGCGTTCACCGCGGCACCAGATATCAATCCGGACATAACGATGCAGTTGTTCCAACGCCTCGTTCCAGCACGCTCCTTGCGTCGATCAATATCCACACCATCTGCTGCCACATCTCTGGACTTCGAGCGTCACAGTCTACAAGGGTGATTGATAGCCATCCAAACATCAGTAGTACCGTCGCTCTACCCGAACCCCGAACAGCCAGGGCTCATCTGGCCTTGCCAGGTGTAATGGCAGCCCCTAGACATACTGGTCGATGCTGCAAAACTGTACGGTCTCGTGTACCGGACGGGTTATTTTGCCTTTGGTGCGCTCTTCGATATACTTTCGAGCGTACTGCATAGCCCCCAAAGCGTTGTATTGTAGGAAAGCAGATCGTACTGACATGGCGTGTATTGCACAATGGATCTGGACAAGCTCGTGATGATGTATAGACTCCTAGTCTATGACAGCGATCTGGTCCGGGGTGAGTGTGAAATCTTTCTCGATTTCTCGCCCGTGGCAAATGAAAGACCAACAGGATCGTGGTGTCGGGACAAGATCGATTGTATCTGTGGCTGGATCATGAACTCGTGCGGCACACCGACTACTTACTGTTAGCAGACGTGAAGGAGAGCGACAAAAGTCTGACCGACATGCGCACCAAAACCGGCGCGGAGTCCCGCATCAAGGATGCGAAATAGCTCATGAACTTCAACCACGGTCAAGTCGTCTGGGCCATCAACCACCCTCACTCTATCATCGGAGGATCCCGCATTGATATCAGTGCTGAAACGTCTTCGCTTGGCCTCGGGTAGGGTGGTGTGAGATGGTACGCTGTTTCGTTCAGCGCGCGCTCAAATCCGCCTTGGAGGGGGACGACGCATGTAGACCTCACATCAAATCAGGAGCCGAATCATTTAAATCCTTCACGGCATTCTCGGCTCTGGTAGCAAGTGCCCGGATTCACCCTGCACATAGATGAGAGAGAACTGTGTGGCTTGTTTTGAGGACTTCATTTGTCTGGAAGCGCATATACCGCTTCCAGTCTCTCTTGGATAAAGCAGTAATCACCCCGATGGCAATTCGCTGTGTGACTGAGAGCTGCTCAGTGCTGCAATGGGGATAGTTGGTAAATCGGGACATGGCTCAAATTCGCACCGCAAGAGCTAGCTTCAGTTCAGTGTTGAGATCAGACTTCATTGGTTTCATCAAGTCGAAAACCGCCCTTCTTGCTTGCGACTCCCTGCCCTGACTCTCGAGTCATAGATTTCAGGACAGCCACTATCCGAGAGCCAGGTGACGTTTTGCCTCTCACCCCTTTCCTATTGCTGTTTAGATGCGTCCCGTCTCGCCGCACTAACAGATCAAAAGTTCGGCCGTGTTTGCACACCCACCAGCCTCCAGAAGGAAGTACGTTGTTCTCTTTATGATCAGAGTAAGAGAACTCGTTACTGTGCCAGGCTTATCCATCAGCCTCCGTCCAGTCCGAAACATCGCTCCATGTATTCGAACGGCGACGGGAGGAGCTTGGCAAGTTCGCCCAAGTTGAAGTCTCGTCGTCGTCGGCTGACCACCGACCCGGATCGAGAAAAGCGCGTGAAGAGCCCACTTTCATGTCCCGAGATTACTGGCTTGATGCAGCAGTATCTTTCCAAGTCGCTTCGGGGAAACGGACGCTGCGCTTCTGCTTGAAATTCTCGCGCCTACCCTTGCCCTGGGCCACTCCAGACGCAGCTTGCATCGAAGAAAACAAACCCTGAGTCGCTTTGATCGAGCCACGCACAACATTCAGCCACGGGTATCTCTGCATGACATCGAGATCGAAATCCATGAAGTGGTATGTGTCGGGATGCTGTTGCAACGCACGACGCGGGTCAATGGTTGCATTGTTGCGGCGAATGATCATCCTGCGAATGTACCTAATCGCACGAGACTTATTCTCTTTTGCGATCATGTCTCGCATGTCCTTGCCAACTGTTTCGAGGAGTTCCATATGCTCATGGCGCGAGATGCTTTCGTGGCGAGTGTGGAAGATGATCTTGATCTCGTCAAGGCCCAGCTCCCGGCCCCAGACGGTATCGGCATAGTAGAAACGCAGGGAAGGAGGATAGTAATTGAGATGGACGCAGTAGGAGGCCTGTGAATCTGCGTTCCCATTGGCTGTGCAAATGTTAGTCCACCGTCGTAAAAGTCAACATCGATCGATCTACTCACGGTACCAGCCAACACTAGTTTGATAAGTGTCAGTAGGCAGCGATGGCTCACAGAAATCTACATCAGCATTATCAAGTCGATTCCAGCTTGCCGGAATGTCCCAGCCTTCAAAGACTTCAGCCAAGAGAGCCTCCATGAGCACGGCGTCAACCATGACTTCAGAGCCAGAAGCCTTGATGGCGGCTTTGGCAATGTTGAAGGACTCAGCGAGAGCTTCCGTGGTCATGTAAATAATACTGTAGATCGTGTTGCTCGATACGACGGGTTCAAGATCATCCTTGAGCATCAGTGACTTGAAGATTTCAGCACGCTCAAGTCGCAGCTGAACCCAGCGGGACCGTTGAGAAAGCTTTGCCATGTTGACCCCGGGATAGCTTTGAGATGAGTGGAAAAAGGTTTCGCTCAATAAAGTGTTGAAGTGGAAGATAGAAGAGTTATATAAAAGTTGACTGCTTTTTCTTTGAAAACCTACTGGCTGTAGGAAGAGAGAGATATAGGAGGAGGATGAAGGCACTCAAGGGAGCAATATATAGGCATAAGAAGTAGGGATGAAGGTAACGATGGAGGCGTGCCCTCTAGTTTCTTGTGCTGATGGCATAAGGTGCGTAATCAGTCAAATCCTCTGTAGAGTTTATCAGAAGATTGAAGCACATCAGCCGAAGCCAGCCAAAAATGAACCGGAGTTGTAGCTCTAGTATGTTCCTGCGGCCAAATAAAACATCTGGAAGATTCGCCCCATACACGAGATGCTCGATTGCACCGGGGTTCGTAAAGACCATAACAGAATATTAAGGAGAGACACGAGGGCTTGCAGATGGCAACTTGACCCCACAACTCCGGTTATCCTCCATTTATGGCAGGATGTCTTCGTCTGCTGTCTCAAAGAGGACATGTCACGGGGATGTATTTTGATTAGTGGTGCGTTTCCATGTGAGGTTTAGAGTATGAGGCCATGTTTAAGCACGCGCCGCTACAGTCAGTCTGCGGTATTCACTCGAGTCCTGGTGAACACAATTGATCCTTGAGAAGTTGCCCTTTCGCTCTGCACCTAGTCTAGTTCGGATGAGTAAACTATGATTTGGGCTTGCTCTGTCCTAAACAGTCAAAGTTAGGTACTTATCGGCGACGCCTCGCCTCAAAGCCAGGGCGGATAAGGCGCTTCATCGGCGAAGACCCTGGGCAACATAGAGTGGTTACATCTCAGATACTTTGATGGTTCGGCAAAAGGATTTTGAGAGAGCTTTGTTAGATATGAAAGGTCGAATGCTTGACATTTCATACCACGGCGGACGAATACAAAACCACTCTTCTTGTTATGCTTATGGAAACCGGCCAGAACCTTGTCAACGCCAGCCAGAGTACTTTGTCCCAAGATTCACAGAAGAGGCGGGTGCCCCGCAGACAACACTGAGTCCTCGGACACTCCATCGATGACTTATCAAGCCAGTCAGTCCACACGCACTCCTGATGCATGAAGTACATGTAGCAATTGACACTTGAGTGAAATCCGTGGTCCTTTTTGCAATAGGGGTGATGTGGATATTGGCATACTAGGAGTTGGCTTCAATTGAATGGAGGCGCCGAGCTGCCAGCTGCGAACATGAGCCAAGCGTTCGAAGCATGAAGCGTACCCTGATCGAACAGAATCCCTCGAAGGTTGCAATATAGAGCTCTTGATTCTTTGAAAAGCTCCACGGTCTGATCAAGTTCCGGTGGACCTTCTATGGGCGGTTCATGGCAGTCGAAGGCCAACTCATCGTGTATGGCATCCAACATGAAGACTCCGAGTACTATGTCGGTGGTTGGCGCATAATCATATCAGTAGTGTAGACTGACTCCGCGACAGTATCCAATGGCAGAATATTGTTCTACCGTGTATTTGTCCTGCTATTGATGGCTTCTGGCTGTCGTTCGAAGACTGGAGGCTTGGGAAAGTGCACATATCCCGGAATATAGGGCCCAGTGCCTGGTCCTAATAGAAACGTCCCTCGTATAGGCACTAATGGGAAGCTATTCTCGTGCATTTATCCTCAAAGGAAGAGTTGCTGAGATCAGGTTTGGGTCATCGTGTCAGGACACAGTGATGGTGAAGAAGCGAAGTTGAAGAGTGGCACTCGAAAAGGACGTAATCAAGCGCGCTAGATGTTCACAGCCCAGGTTCTTCATCAAAGCCAATGGTTCATGTTTCTTTAGCCTCTATATGTACTAATTCTTGCCCAGTCGCATTGAGAGGCTTCCCCGGTTGGTTTCAGGAGCCAGAGATCACATTCAACCAAAAATGCCAGTGTTTCGTGTATTGTCCATCCTCCTCCCCTCGTAGCTGCTAGACAACTCGGGATTGTTGAGGGGAAGGAGTTTAAGGGGCCGGCTGAATTTCGCAACCGTCGTCCTCGTCAGAGGTGGTGGTCGGCGGGCGGGTCGTGGTTGTCATGGTAGATGGAGGCTGTGTAGTCGTCGTCGTCGTCGTGGTCACAGGTGGGTTGGGCGACCCAGGGATGCACTGATGGTACCAGTCGCTGCGAGTGTCAGACACTGAGATACGTGCTTCATGGAGCAACTCACTTGATGACCTGGCAAGTGTATCCGCTCACACAGGTCGTTGCCCCTGTCCAGTTGTTGCCGCCGCCTGGAGTCATCAGAATGAGTTCAAGTACGATGTATCCGGCACATATCACTTACATTGTCCCCATGGGCCGCTCTGCGCGGTGACGACCTGCGAGACCAGGAGCGTCGACAAGAAAGAGACCGAGAGTTGGAATGTCTTCATTTTGAATGATGGATAACGGCTGTGGGAGGGATGGGAGTCAGATTCGAAGGTGTCGACATCTATACCACAACGGACGTTGAGTGTCTTATATAGGCATGATGCGGACGTTCATGCCCCGTTACAACCCTACCGATTCCCCTCATTGATATATGGCGGATGCTATCTATTCTCCGAATTGACAAACAAATCGAAAGTATCAAATGTCCATTGACTCCGGATACCGGAACCGGAATATTGGCATTGACGGAGCGTGGGGTCCGTCGGCCAAGACAGGAACGGGGTTACGGGATGGCGGACCTCGTTCCCACGGCTCATGGGTCGCCCTTCCTCGACAAGCACCGAATCGTCTGTGGCGATCGCCGGAGCTTCTAATTTCCGTTCCTCCTCTCAGAAGATCGCATCCAGCAGAGAGCGTCGCTTTCTTGCAGGAGCAACGGAGTTCTATCGATCTTACTGCGAGCCATCGACCTGAGAAACTCCTCAACTCTGTGTATCCCCCTGCCAATGGCGAAAGGCCTTGCCAACACGCCTAGCCTTCCATTTGTGTCGCAGATTTGACGGTAATCGTCCTGGAGCATCGAAAGTATGTCGACGGATTGGGCGGAACGCCAAGTATCTTCAATAAAGCGGAAGGCGCTTGTCCCCTTCTGCTCCCTGTGGCCTACAGCGTTCCGGGCGAAAGCCACGGCACGTCGAAAGTTTTCTGCATCGACATATTCGCATACTGTCGCTTTGGCCTGTAAGAGCATGCGACGCTGCTGAATCCGTAGATCCGCTGCGACTCTGACGCCTCTGTCAAAAAAGAAATTGAGCTCAGTCGGTGCCAAGGTCTGGGTCATGTCGTGATTTCGAAAGCCCCAGATAAGGCTTAGAGGTAACATGCAGACCGGCAACGTGCAAACTACCATCAGATGTTTGTCTATGCGCGGTCAGCAGTTTTACTCTAGGTACTGAATCGATTGATACCCAAGATGGACTCACCGTCGCTTCTTTCAGCAATCACCACGCGGCCATACTCCATGAAAGCGCTGTTGGGTTTCCTTCTTTCAACGACTACGATAGGATCCGCCGATGTCCAGCTGTCATCAAACAGCGCCCTCAGGAAACCGTCCATCAGCTTGCCCGAAGGGCTCCTGGCCCAAGCAGATGGACTGGCCGTGCCCGGTTCTTGATGGTTTGAGGAATCCACCGCTTTAGAGAGGATGCGGAAGCAGTCGGCCAGACTGGCACGCGATAGATCGTCTGGGCACTTCACAGCTGGCAGCCAGAGCTTCTGAGTCGCGGATGTGGAGTTCTGCTTTTGCTGCCTCATGTACTCGAAAACGGTGGCATGGCGCTTGGTTGGCGATTCTTCCGTGTCAGAGCCGGTATCTGGAGAGTGTTCTCGCTTCAGGGAGGCCTGCGGCATCTTGAAGAAATGCGTGGGAGGATAATTGTAAGGAGAGCGAGAGAACGCGGCGAGAACAGTCGTCTGAGGGTACTGGGCTCTAGAGAACAGAGAGTGTGGTGAAAGTGAGAGATGGAATCATCTCGATGTGCCATAACTCAGCATCGAGAGAGTCAGGTGAAGGATTTTCATCTCAACTACGGCACACCATACCTGAGCCTTTTCATAGTACTCCCGTCACTCTGAATTTGAGTAACCAAATAATGTGAAATTTACACTGCGTTTCGCAGAACCCTATCAGCACGTCAAACAATCAAACATTAACCTGCCGACCATAGAGGACGCACATGTTTGGCAATGCAAAGCGCTCTCACGCTAATTGGAACAGGCAGAAGATTGATGGCAATTAGCATCGTGCCATACTCTCAGGTAGTCAGGATAAGCCACACGACGCAAGCGTGGGAGTATGAGTAGTGTCTTCGTCGAGAACACGAAAGCGCAAAGCCGCGATTGGGATTTACACAACCGTAGGTCGAAGATATAAGGCACGGGTCCCGAATTTCAGTTTTGGTTAAGATGGGAAACTACTACTGCACACTGCAAGAGCAGTTGAGTCCGAAAGGGCACGTACATGCGAGCCATTCCATCGCAGCCGTTTAAGAACGACATGAATGTACACTCCGCTGCTTCCACACATGGAGAGGCCTATACTGGGGCATACATCTCCCCATTGATCGGAAGGTTTTTTTCTTCTCAACTTCAATTTGGGGTGTTCTGCGGCCTTGACAGGGAAAGGTCAGCTTGTAGGTGTCGGACGCCAACGCAATCAGTCGATACCATGCACGACCTACAACATGAAGCCTTGCGACTGTCTTCCTCGAATGCTCAAGTCCAAAGCAATCAATTTTGAAAATTGAATGTGCGCTCCTATCTCCCATGAACGTGAACAATTTCAAAAGGCCTGGCCCTAGATTGTGAACCTTGATAACACCTGGCGCGACGACCACGCGTGGCACGCATCGTCAATGCACCACACTGGGCTTCTCGTGTTGCCTCCTGCACGACTCACAAGACTGCATAACCATTTATGACGCGCAAAGGTTCCTGAAGGTCAATCTAGAATACAGCCAATGACAATCCAGCCATATGCGCGATGGGTAAGCCGGCTTCATCTTAGGCCCTGGATGAGGGACCCTGATGGTCAACTTGAACCCGTTCCAACCACAACGACGGGATGTTTGGAGGATGCGAGGCCAGGCCACATAGTGAAATACAATACTCTCAAAACCACAAAATAATAATTCAGAAAAGTTAAATCACCCTGATGAGGGGTTTTCTCCTTTGGTCTCTCCATCAAATGCTGTCCGCCGAATCTCTTTCTCGCACTCTCTCTTGAGGAAACATCACCGTGGTCATACGTAGTAGCATTCCGTTCAGTACTGCTTCACTACCCTCAATCGTGTCCTCTCAAAATGGCCGGAGCTACCAAAAATGAACGCAAGAACTCTGGGACTAAGGGAGCCAAGAGAGCGACCCCCGTCATCCTGCCCGAAAAACCGCTTCCTGTTACCCTTCTCTCTGGTTTCTTGGTACGTGCCTTTGAAGGGACAACACCGATACAGTCACTGAACTTTCTAGGGAGCTGGCAAGACGACACTTCTCAAGCACATCCTCACAAGCGACCATGGATACAAGATTGCCGTTGTTGTGAACGACATTGGGGCGTATGTGACCGGACCCGCCATCCGTCCATTTAGGGACCGTGCACTGATCACTGGACTCACAGAATCAACATTGATGCAAACTTGATTAAGGGCACGCACAACATCAAGCAGACCAAGGAAAAGGTTGTCGCGCTCCAGAATGGCTGCATTTGCTGCACGCTTCGCGGCGATCTACTGACCGAGCTGGTCCGTTTGCACAAGCTCCAGTCTTTCGACTATGTTGTCATTGAGAGCAGTGGCATCAGTGAGCCCGCGCAAGTCGCCGAGAGCTTCGACAAGCGCTTGATGGACCAGATGCTTGACCAGTCTGACTCGTTGGGCGTCGACCCTGATCTCATGGAGACGCTTCGGTCCATGTATGTCTTCCATGACACTGTCAGAAAACACATCCACTGACACGCATGTAGCAAGAGCGCAGGTGGCATCGAGCAATTTGCCAAGCTCGACTGCGCCGTCACCGTCATTGACGCTTTCACCATGCTGAATGAGTTTGACACGCCCGACCTCCTGTCCACACGCCGCAAGGACACGCCCGAGGAAGATGAGCGCACCGTGTCCGACCTGATGGTCGACCAGATTGAATTTGCCAATGTCATCCTGCTCAACAAGTCCGACAAGGTCAGCAAGGAGCGCCTCGCCGAGCTCAAGGCCCTGATCAAGACGCTGAACCGAGGCGCTCTCATCTACACGACAAAATTCGGCAAGGTCGACGTCTGGAAACTCATCAACACGGAGCTGTTTGACCTCGCCAAGGCGCAAGTGAGCGTCGGCTGGCTGCAGGATCTACACGAACTGATTCCTCGTGAGGTACGTCTTTTGGATCCGCCCCCCTTGCTGGTGCCAAACCCTGCTGACTGATGGAACAGATCAACGGACGCATGGTCATCACCCCCAACCCCGAGACAGAGGAGTACAACGTTCGCAATTGCGTCTACAAGCGCCATCGACCATTCCACCCCGAGCGCCTGATGGAATTGGTTCATGACAAGTATGTCTTGCAGCTGACACATGGCGACGACGAAGATGAGGAAGACGAGAAAGAAGACAATCAAGATGATGACAAGGTCGAACGTCCTTCTCCCATGGCCCTCGACGCGGATGCCTCCAGCTCCGACAAAGCCGCCACGGAGGACAGTTTCTCCGATGCTGGATCTCATCGCTCTCGTGCGGCCACCCATGAGACCATCCCAAGTGACGATGAGGAGGAGGAGGAGGAGGAGGAATACGACGCAGGATTCGAGATTCCAGATGACGAGATCATCCTCGCCAACCGCCGCAATCATCCCATCCTTAAAGACCTGCTCCGCTCCAAGGGTGGCATATGGCTGGCGACCCGCCCCGACACCAGAGGCGAGTGGTCCCAGGCCGGCGCCATGCTCTCCATGATCCCAAATGGGCCCTTTTGGTGCACATTCCCCAAGGAAGAATGGCCCGCCGAGCACGGCGAGTTTGACGAGCAATTCGAGTACGAGATCAAGGCGGGTGGCGAATGGGGTGACCGCGCCCAGGAGATTGTCTTTATCGGTCTGGCCCTGCAAAAGGAGAAGCTCGCCAAGCTATTTGACGACTGCCTTCTCAACGACGAGGAGTGGGAGGCGTGGCAGCAGGTGATGCGCCAGGACAAGACTGTCGAGGAAAAGGTCGAGGAGCTGAATGACTTGTTCGACGACGGCTTTCCGGACTGGAACGAGGAGGAGCATGATCATGATCATAATGACGAGGGAGTCTGCCAGACAAACGATGGTGACTCGGAGCCACCCAAGAAGAAGCGCAACATTAGTGAGTACACAGGCAAGCTTGGGGAGGTCTCTTGAAGGACTGTCAGTGCACGCAGAGTTGGCAAAGGAGAATGAAGTATGACCAATGAACGAGCAAGGCATTGACCTGTCGCCCAACTGCTGCTATGAATTAATATGGCCTTTTCTTTCCCATAGCGCTCCGAACTGCAATTGAATGACTTTGCCCCGTGATGGATGTATATCCCTGTGATGACTCCTGATATGCTCCTCACCTCCCAACGGTCTTTACGTCTCGCGTAATCCATGTCCATCCTCCTCTCAAAGCAGCGCTTCCGTGCTCATACCCCTATGTTCGTCAAAGCAAAGGTCCCTCGCCTCAACCCACGTGCAACGCCTTGATCATGGCTTTAATATCAGTTGTTTCCATATATCCCCATCGCCCACCAATGCCACACTTGTACTCCTGCCCCTGCGCCCAAGCCGCGACGACCTTGCGACCCAGCCAGACGGCATAAAGCTTGTTGACGCGGTGCACCTCCCTCGTCACGCCGTCCTCCATTGTCTCCATCAGCTCAACGCGCCACGGCGGCGTCGCCTTCCACAACAGCTTGGGCGACGTCGTGGTGGCCGGCACACCGAGTCGGCAGGGCAGGTATTTCCTCACCGTCGGGGGCGGCGCGCGCGGGTCAATGGTGATAAAGTTGAGGCGGAGGCTGTTGTCCTTCATGTCGACCTGTGCTTGGGCGAGGAGCTCGCATGTGCATGTCTCGCATTCGTAGCAAGCTTTGGCGCTTTTGTGTTGCGGTTGATTGCCTGTTGTCCCTGTCAGTATCAATTGGTTGCTCTTTGGTCTCTGCACTAGGGCCACTCACTGCATAACATGCCAGCCGACACCTGAACTTTAATGTCCCTCAGCTCCTCGACATCGCCAGGACTGGCCTCAAACTCGTCGCCTACGGGCGCGCCACTGTCCCAGTTCTTGAAGATGGCCCTCAAATAGCCCTCGATGCTTTCGTTGGTCGTCGCCAGCGTGGCATCCTTGTTCGTCGCACTGCCGCAGGCGTGCAGGATCTCAAAGCAGTGTTTCAGCTCGGCCCGCTCGAGGTCGTCGGGGCTGGTGAGGATGCGGCTGATGGTCTGGTCGTTGGGCGCGGACTCGACTATGGTGTTGAAGAAGGCTCTCCGCTCCAGCGCGCCAAAGCCCTGCTTGCGACGCTTCTGCGGGTGGTCGGGCGGCGCGGTCGAGGCGGCACGGCGAAGCGGTGTTGTGGGAGGGGGCATGAGCGTCGGCTCTGCACCGCGCGATCTATGATAGCCAGGCGCATGAGGGCCGGGAACGATCACGGGGCCATCGTCGTCTGTAACCTCGACGCTGGGTATGGTTTCCGTCAGATCGTATGCGCCAGCCATGATGAGCGTGACGATGAAGGCTTGTAGGGCTGGACGGAGGTGGAAGCAGCGTGCTGCGCAGAGGAAGGGAGCGAGAGAGAGAGGTAGTTGTGCGTTGAGCAAAGCAGCAGCAGAGGCGTGTAGAGAATACAAGAATGGCATAGAAGGGTTTGATGAAAGAGGTGTGAGGACTCGCCGTAGAGAAAAAAAGGGCGCCGTCTACAAATGTGCACCTCCAGCCCAAGGCAAACATCGGATGGGCTGTGGCCATGGAGTATCACACGTGGACAATACTTCTCTCATGTTGAGTCAACGTTTCTGTGCGCGCTTAAGGTGAAACATCAATGGGCTCGCGCCCTCGTATTATTTCCATTGATGCACCATCTCAACAAATCTGTCGACCTGCTCCGAGTCCGTCGCCCAGGTCGTCAGCAACCTGATCACCGCTTCATCATCGCCATACCGCTCCCACACGTAGAAGGTGAAATGATCCTGAAGCACTTTGATCAGACCCAGTGGCAGCGCCGCAAACACCTGGTTCGTCTCCGTCGCAGCAGACACCGTGAAGCCCGCCGCCGCGATGCCCCTGGAGAGGGTCTCGGCTGCCACGTTGGCCTGTCGCGCGAGCTCAAAGTACAGATCCTCCGCAAAGAGCTCCGCAAACTGCGCACCGATGACGCGACCCTTGGCGAGGAGTGACCCGTGCTGCTTGACATAAAATTCAAACTCGGACGCGAGACGCGGCTCCTTGACCACGACAGCTTCGCCCAGCAATGCGCCGTTCTTCGTTCCTCCGATCCAGAAGATGTCGGTCAGCTCGAGGACGTCGGACAGCGTCATGTCGTTGGCCTTGGAAGCCAGCGCGGTCCCGATGCGGGCGCCGTCCAGGAACAGGATGAGCTCGTTCTGTTCGCAGACTTGCTTGATGGCAGCGAGTTCGTCTCTGGTGTATATAGTGCCAATCTCTGTCGCATTCGATATGTAGACCAGTCGAGGTTTAGCCATGTGTGGAAAGTGCCAGTTGTCCTTCAGTGCCCTCTCGATGACCATGGGCGTCAGTTTCCCCTGGTGCGGTGCCACATTGATGATCTTGTGCCCACTGGCCTCGACCGCCCCCGTCTCGCGCGTGACAATGTGCCCGGAACTCGCGGCAATGACAGCCTCGTGTGGTCGAAGACAGGCCGCGATGGAGATGGCGTTGGCCGATGTGCCGCTCGGCACAAAGAAGATGCCCACATTGTCGCGCCCAAGATGGCGCCTGATTCTTTGTCGTGCAAGCTCGCAGTATGTGTCGTTTCCGTAGCCGGTCTCTTGGGTTGCGTTGCTCGACACAAGGGCCTTGAGCAGTGCTGGATGGGCTCCTTCGCTGTAGTCATCCATGAAGCTGTAGGAGGGCATCCTTGTGGTTGTTTGGGACGGCATGCTTGAGGTATGATTTCTTCCCTTGGGCGTGACGTCTGGTGAATATGAAGACTGGAAAAGAACAAATCTCGCCGTGTAAGCAAGGTCATATTCCTTTTGTCTGTGTACATTGTCCAATCCCCACATACTAAACGTAACACGAATGCGACCATTGGCAAACATCCGGTTGTTAGTAACTCGGCTGTTAGTCAACCCGCCGCTTGTGGGTCGCTACTCAGCAAGCCGTTCCAAAGCGAGGGCCCGTGCAAAAATTGTTTTGCAGCTATAAATATGGCGTCCTCGTTTGAATTTGGGCGCAATGCTAGTTCCTTTATTCCATGTGAGGGTCTGTATAGCCTCTGAGCTTGTGGCATATCATGTGGTCAGCTGTACAAGGAATTGCTTTGCTGGAATTCATCTTGACCGTAGTTCGGATCCCGATCCAGGGGACTGGATAATCATGTTGATGGCATCAAGGGAAAAGTCGATGAAACTGCGGTATGTCTCGACCGTAGAGTGGCTGAGCGGCTTGGGGTATGTCAGGATCTTCTGGAACGTGGGCTTCAGCGGCGTCCCCGCTGCCGTGAGCTCGCTGGCCTGGTCGTAGAGCTCGGGGTACTTTCCAAAGAATGCCGGGTCGATCTTGTAGTACCCCGCGCCCTTGTCCATGTTGAGCTTGTTGAAGGCTGCACGAGCATACGCCGGGGACGAGAACAACGAGGCGACATCCGGAGCGGGGAGGACAGCCACCGTCTCATCGTTCTCGGCCGTGACGCTGGCCATGGTGTTGATGAGATCGGTCACTCGAACGTACACTTGCACTGGCTCCGCCCCCAGGACAAGATCGGACATGAGCGTCTCTACAACGTAGCCTGTCACGGCATCGCAGAATATCTGGTCAACATGTGGGTTGGCCGAGTGAAGCTGTATGAGACGATCTCGGACCGAAGGGAACGGTATCCAATCAATGATGAGCGGGTGCGCATTCTCCATCTGGGCTTTTATAGGGCGATACCTTGGATGTAGCTTCTCAAAGGTGGACGAGGAAGGGTATAGCTGCCACGCGGTGAGTTCAATAATGTGGAAGAAGCGCGTCTTAGCGTACCAAGCCATGACATCCGGTCGGGTCATGCTATTGAACATGGACAAGACCATAAGCACTGGCTGGTACACACTGGAATTGGTCAGAGAGGCGTCGGGACCATCTGAAAGATTCATCTTGGCTCACCTCTGTATAGATCCTGACGCATCCAATTTGTTCTTCAGCATGTGCTGTAGAAGCTGAATGTGGTCAGAGAACGGTGAATTGGTGCAGGGGTAGTGTTTGCCAAGCATCATTCTCGACTCCTCGGTTGCGTTTACTGCCGCCAAATACGGCTGCATACCCATTTGGTACTCGTGGCTCCAGATGTTGGGTATCTGGGAGTAGAGAGGACTGGTACCACCTGGGTTAACGAGGTCGAACCAAGTGCCACTGGTCTCTGCTGCGGGTTCGAGGCATCCTGTCTGTCCTGGGAGAGACTCGAGCTCCGTGGCGGTGAGGTCGAATGAATTTAAGTCCGAGGGCGGCTGGTCAGACGCCGGCCTATGATTGATCCGCTCAATAGGAACCATGTCTGTCTGGCAATTCGTATCCCGCCGGACAAGAGCTTCATCTCCGTGCGCAGTACTATCCAACGTCTTCGTCACAGAGTCGTTGAGCGACTGCATGGTCGCCATCATGCGCGACATGTTGCTCTGGAGGTCCACGAGCTGCTGCCGGAGCATTCGGTTCTCCTTCTGCAGAGCCTCCACGCGCTCACTCTCCGGCCGCTGGTCGGCCTGGACCCGGCTCTGGAGTTCCCGCACGCATTCTGCCTGTCTTCGGCGAAAGGCTCGCTGGGAAAGGCGATTGCGAAGCTTCCTGTGAAGCTGTGGTCAGCAACCAAACACCAAGTTCCAAGCGTGGGACAAGGATGAGCGTACTTCTTTTCCTGCTCGCTCATTGGAGCACTCATGTCGCCCCCTTCCGAGACCCTGGGTACATCCATGGCAATCGATGCATTCTAGAAGCACTGCAGGTGGTTGCACCAGCTGGCGTCTAATGCGGTTGAGTTGACGCTCCTCAAAAGTCAACTGGACGAGACGGCCCTGGGCGGTTACTGGCGGCAAACCAAGACTGATTAGATAAGGGTCTCCTGAAGATTTACATGTATGTATAGGGTATGCCAGATCCCAGGCTACCCTACACGGCGCCTATACGTGACAGTGGTGATTCTTTTTGCAACGGAGGCACTGGTTATCCTAAAGGGGGCTTTGCTAAATTAGGCTCTCAGTCTCCGGAATTGTCTCGACTTGACCGATTTTATTCTGCAATGAGCGCAATGTGATCGTGAGCTATATTGTTCTAACTGCTAAGAAAACAAATCAAACACCGAAGCACCCCCCCCCCACCCCCCCCACCCTCCCGAAAAAAAATCCTCTGCCAGTCATCTGCTAAAAGGTAATCTAAAAAAGAGTGTAGAACGAACGAGTTGAACCACAATCTTTCTAAGGATTAGGATTTACGAGAATCTCACCACCCTGTGTCCCCGATGGCACAACAATTTCCTCCACTCCAGCTGCGAGCTCCTTGTGCTTGGCCAACGTGCGCTCATTGCTATCAAAGTCCTGGTTGATCACGCCCACCATGCCCTTCTTGCAATGCTCCCCCTTGAGCTGGGGGCAGTAGTACCAAATGGTGCTGTCGTCCTCGATGACAATCTGAAAGACATTGTCGTTCTTGCCCTCTTGCGTTGCGAACTCGAAGCCCGGGAAGAAGCCGGAGCCGTCGGCCAGGGGCTGGCAGGGGTCGGCAAAGTTGGACTGGACGACGGAGTGGTTGGCCGGCAGAAAATCCCACTGGATGATATCGCCGACTTGGGCGACGACGTTGGCGGGCTCGAAGTTGAGACCGCCCTGGCCGGCGACGACGGTGTGGGTGACGCCTGTGAGGGGCGTGTCGGCGCGGGTGGGGTGGTTGCCGCCTGTCGTGGGGGTTGGCGCCGCCAGGACAGAGGAGACCAGAGCGGCAACTGACAGAATGTTCTTGAACATGTTGCTGGAGTGGGAGATGCGTAGGATATGAATCAGGCGAAAGACTTGAACTGTAAACTCGAAAAGAGAACGAAATGGTTGCTGTTGATGCTGTTGATGCTGTTCAATCTCATCCGAGCCCTCGACTCCCGTTCTTATATAGCCATGATTGAAACTACTATTATCATCTTCATGTCGACTTTCAGAAGTTTTGATACAGCAAACACTCACACAGCCCCCCGGACATGAGCTCTCCCGAACTTGGCAGAACCTCACCAACTCAAGGCCAACCTGAGCGTCAGCCGCACCGCCTCAATTCTGGTCCGGCAATGCAAGCAAGTAAGCGTGGAGCGAATGCGGCTGACCCAAGCTGATGCTTAAAATAATTAACGAGTGGCGTATTCTGTCAGCGCGAGTGAACTTTGTCAGAATCAGTCCTAATCTCATTTTTGGCTATTATGCAAACATTCACCCCAAAGGGGAAAAAGTGCTCATGAATCGCTCGGCATGTGCAAGTGCCGAAGGAAACACCAATGCCCTTCGCATCGACAACAGGTACTAAAATAGGATGCAGGACTGCATGATTATTATCTTGGTATCGCCCAGGGAACCCAGGAACATGGCCATGATCACTGAGGGTGGACTAAGGTGCCCATTCCGTGCAGTCGCTGCGACGACTTTGCAATGTTCTCATGGCCCCGAGCTTTCTCTGCCTCATACGCCGCCCTGAAGACTCCAATGTCCTCCTGGAAGAGGGGCCTCTTGTCCGTCCAGCCCGTTGCCCTACGAATCTTGCCGCTGCCCACCCACTGGGGGAAGTTGAACATGACATACAGCCGAGGCGGGAACCAGTCGCCCCCATCTTGGGGGAACCTCGCGCCATCCGGAAAGCCGTACGCAGCAGCCAGGGCATGGCCAATTTCCCCAACTGTTTCGTAGCGGTGAGCTGAGATGTTGTACACCTGATTGGCGACATCAGCGCGGGGCGCATGCTCAGCAAGCGAGACGTAGGCTTCGGCACAGTCGTCGACGTGGCACGCGTGCATCGGTGTCCTGGGGTCCACGGGGATGCGCAGAGCTCGCTCACCCTTGTCGGCTTGCTCTGAAGCGTAGTCTAGCATGGCGCCGTAGTAGCTACTCGAGTAGCCGTAGACACAAGTCGGGCGAAGGACAATACCGTCAAAGAGCTCTGGGTGATCGAAGACTCGGAGGGACGTCTCGGCACGCGAGCGCACTGCCTCAGCCGTCCCGTCAACGGGGCTCTCCTCAGTCTGAGCCACAAGGCCAGGATCACCGTGAAGAGCGCCGTCAATCCCATAGTCTTTACAGCCTGATGACCACAACAGCAGGGGGCGGACCCCATTCTCGTTGCCTTTTATAGATATTTGGCGGAAAAGGGCGATGAGCTTCTGGTAGACCGTTTCGTAGTCGGGATAGGCTTCGAGACAGTTGACGATGACATTGAGTGTGTTGCTCTCCTCGAGGAGATTGGGCACCCAGGCCATGTCATCCAGGGTGCCAACGACAGGCGTGATCTCGTTGACCTGCAGGTCGACAGTGGCTTCGACCCGCCGCACGAGTCCAAAAACCCGATAGCCGGCGCGTACAAAGGCTTTGCTGACGGCGAACCCAATGTAGCCATTGGCACCAGTCACCAGGACCGTCTTGCGGTAGGATTGGTGAGAGGTCATGGTGGAAGAGTGTTGTGGTGATGTTGTTTGTTTTGCTGCTGTGATCGTTTTGTATACTCTATTCAAGTCTGCCGGCATCTTTATATAGACAATATTCCACTTGCCCTCAAATTTTGATTAACAAGCATGTTGTGGAGGCGCGCAACATTGCCAACTGGACGGAGTTCAAGTCGTTCCGGCTGGAGAATGCTCAGTAAACAGAAATGCCACTATCGCGCGCTATCAGATTGTCACCAGGTACACCGCTGATGCTGATAGTTCCAGTTATAGGCGCTCAGGATGCCGTACAAGTGCAGGGCCGCGCCCACGACGACGAAACAGTGAAAGACTTGATGCGAGGCGCCGTAAATGTCGAATCTCTGTGGATGCCACGCTTCGGGGTAATGTGACTATCACGGTCAATTAGCTGTCGCTCTAAATGGATCGACGTGGCTGCTCACAGCATAGAAAAAGACCCCAGCAAGCATGCAGACGCCTTCGAGATAATACCACTTCAATCCAGCTTGCTGGTCAAGTTGGCCATACGGGAAGATTGCCACAGCGTGAGTAATGGGAGCAAAAGCTGAGAGGCCGGTCACGACAAAGGAGGCCAGTCGGACAGACCGCCATTCCGGGCTTTGCAAACCGGGACTGAGGTTGATGTAACCTGCAATCGTTCCAAGAACGAGAATCTTTCACAGTTAGTCGTGGCAACATGGACAAAAGTTTAGCGACATCTCACCATTGCCCAGTAGGCAACCTGTAGCCTTGGCTCGCAGTAGAACGAGACATAGATCCCCGAGACAAACGAGCCCAGTATCTGTATGACAATCGCTGCATAGTCGAGTCGCACCCACAGATTTGAGTAATGCTCAGAATGGCAGAGCAGAGTGTGGTAAGCGGCAGATATGCCAAAGCATCCCAACGACGTGGTCAAGTAGATGTGGAAGATGAGCTGATCCGCAAAGGCACTCGACGGATAGGCCTGCGAGAACCACAGATAAAAGGCGCAGTGTCCAACCAAGCAGAGTACAGAGGGGATCAGATGCGTGTAAATGTTGACGCTTTCGTTGTGCATGTAACGTAGGCTCGCGAAACAGAGACGCACAGAGTGCGTGACAGGTCGATACCCATTGACGGTCCAATTATTGGCAGAATACCATCCAGGCACTTGATCAGCTGTGAGTAGCTGTGGCGAACCCGACTTGTAGGTTTGCGAATGTTCGTGCAAGTGTGACTTGCGCGTAGGAGAGGCGGACTTGGCTCTGGCGAGTGGATGCTGGCGACGTTGAAGCGGCATCATGTCAATGAGCTGATGCTTACGTGTGCAAGAATGATGGGAACCCTCAAGGTCAAAACAACACAATGATTTCTGGTCTGTTGAATGAAGCGAAAGGCGCACTCTCGACAATAACGCGTCTTGTTGGCAGCCGCGCTGAGGTCGGCAGGGCAGAAGTTCAGAATCCAGATGAAGCCGTCATGATCCATAAGCGCGCCCACGTGTTTGGCCGGTCTTGGTGTTGTGTTTTGGCCCTGGAAATTGGGGTGGGTCACAACTAAGAACGAGAGCCGCGTAAACCGTCTTGGGCCCTTGGCAGGTCTCAACTTTGATCCTTCTTGCCGTCGAAACTCGCCCTTTGATATATATACGCTGACTGGCTTGTTGTTGTTGCAAGGCTCCTTAGACCTCAGTGCTTCCGTAAGCTGTGTAGTCCCCATTGCCCGCCAACTTGTCATGCTACTCCTTTCCGACCAGACTCACAAACCAAACTGCATGGGTGGCGGGCACATAGATCACTGCAGCTTCTTTTCTATCGTCGAATACTCCCTCGAGTCATCGCCCTCCACAATCTTTTGGAGGCGCTCCATCTCCTTGACGTCAGACCGCCAGGTCTTCTCTGACATTTTCGTCTGTTTGTCGAACCACGCGCCGTCTGGTTTTCGATAGCTGCCGCCGAGCCTATCCCAGAATGTGAGGAACTGACCGTAGTTGTAGCTATTCACGGGGATTAGTGCTTCTCCACATGTATCGGCCACCTCGCACGACGTACTTGAAGTAAAGATGATGCGCTGAGTGGCAGGCAGCACCGTTGATGACAGGGTTGTCAGTGATGTATTCGCCATCATGGATCATAATCGTCCATAGGTTCACAAACATAAACGCCGTGATGAAGACGAACTTGTGCATGGGGAAAAGCATCGGAAACAGATGGTAGGGCGCAGACTGCGCAAACCCATCCAACGGGTGAAAAGCGTAGCTCGCGTACGGCGTCGGCATGATCCACCTGTGATGCGCCTTATGAAGCCACTTGTATATCCTGGGATGGTGCAGGCCGCGATGGATCCAGTAGATGAGCGCGTCGGTAAAGAGGATGAAGAAAAAGATCTGCGCGTAGTCGTACCATGCCCCTGGGCCCTCTGCAGTGTGCCCGTATAGACGAGTATAGCCACGAACCTCGAGCAGGAAGACCATGCACGTGGGGACGGAGATCCCAGGCATGGCAATTAGTGCTTCCTTGATTTCCTGGCGAATTTGGTTCTTGAGATACTTGGGATGCTTGAATGTCGCCTTGTCGAAGACGAATACGTACGAGAGAGTGGCGAAGAAGAAGTAGTTTACCATTGCAAACACCCTGTTGATCAGCTCGGATATTCCAGTAGCAGTAGATAGGGGACTCACCATCCTAAGAAGAAGAGTGTGAACGTCTGACGCCAAATGTTGTCTCGTGACCAGATGCTTCCGTATGCTTCTTCCGCAGGTTGGAGGTAGAACAGATGCGTGCTCGGCCTATACTCCCAGTTCGATGTACGCTCGATCGTGCAATTACCGTTGTCGCTGTAGACTTCAAAGGACAATGAACGCACTGGCAAGGCCCACGCGTAGATGCGATCCGCCACGTAGTGATCCACGACTTCGAGAACAATGTCCATTATTGCGGTGGAAATTCCAGGTAGACTTTGGAATGAAGAAAAGCGTGGTCGGATGTGCACACCATGGGCGACATATACGACGATATAATTACAGGCAGCAGACGATAGGGCCGACTACAATGTCCGTTGCTCCGTACATCAACATAAGAGCGAGAATCAATAGTCGCCTGTCTCGGCGCGCCTCGTACGATAAGGCAAAGTGGCCAGTGCTTCTGATGCCGCGTGTTGACTGGTTTCGTTCAACTTCGGCTGGCAGCATGTCCGGATGACAGATCGTACGATTTCTGATCCGGCGCTGCGCATCCTTAAGCAGGCCACATGGCCATTTCGGGAATGCCAGGGAGGACAGGAAGTCATTTGTAATTAATTAGATGGATATAAGCTGACCTTGAGATTACAATGTGACCTGTGGCACCTTTTCACTCTCCTGATCTGACAGAGAAGCCCGTGAGTGAACTTCTTCTTGAAGCAGTGCTCATGATTCGGCTCAAATGACAGAAAAAGGGGTCGAGCGATCCCTTTCTTTTGCTGGCTATGTCATTTTCGCTGCATTCACAAACGAAATGATGGGCGATAACGGATGAAGCGAGCTTGTAAGCAATTCATGACGTTGAATAGCGCTTCCTGGCACCGCCCGACCTCAGTTCCTCGTCAAGGTATAGTTGTAGTGCCACCCTTCTCTTTGCATGTCCGTTCTCACCTTGTAATTTTCTTCTGCGACATCGAGCACTGCCATGTCGATCTCCCTCACCAACACACCCTCCTCGCCGATTCCAAGTCGCCCCAGACAGCCTTGCACCGGCATGGTGATACTGCTCAGGCCGCCAGCGTTGGCAAACGCGATGGCGGCAGTGTTCTCGAATGCCCTGCAT
The DNA here is from genome assembly GCF_022114955.1 of Emericellopsis cladophorae. Taxonomy (NCBI): domain Eukaryota; kingdom Fungi; phylum Ascomycota; class Sordariomycetes; order Hypocreales; family Bionectriaceae; genus Emericellopsis; species Emericellopsis cladophorae. The sequence goes on along the minus strand of NW_026250954.1, from coordinate 111,429 downwards.
TCCGTCGCACTCTTGATGAAAACCGCCTCCGAACTTGGATTGATAGCCAGGGCCGAATCCGAAATGTCGTTGGGAAACCACCACGAAGGAATGATGATGATCTGCGCGCCATCAGCAATTAGCGCTCGAAACGCCTCCGGGAAAGCGAGATCCCAGCAAATAAGCATGCCAGCCCTGACAGGCCGACCATCCTCGCGCCTCAGATTGATGTCAAAGGCCCCATGTGGCTCGTCACCCGACGAGACGAGATGTTGTCTTTCTGGATGCCAGAGGTTCTTTTTCTGATATTTCCCAGAGATCGCACCCGTTTCACCGTTGATAAAGTACGCCACGTTGCCTATACCTTGCTCGTCGGGCGGGCCTGTTTTCTCGCATATTGTGCCAGGGACAATACTCATCTTCAATTCGAGAGAGAGCTTCTGGTACTCATCTAGATACCGACTGGATTCCACAGAGGCGAGGCGAAAGCCGGGTTCATCGGGAACCCACGATGTGAGGTGAAACTCAGGGAGGACAGCAAGATGACAGTCCGACTCGGCAGCCTGTCGAAGGTAGGAGCATGCTTTGACAAAGTTGCCTTCAATGTCCATGGCCTGTGAAATTTCAGTCAGATACGTGTCTTATGACGTAGGAATTGGCGACAAACCTTGGGCTCAAACTGGATCACTGCGATCTTGAACGTTGGCGCCATGGCTTCGGCGGTGAGTTCTTGCGGACAAAGATAGTCTTTGACCGGCCGACGTAGCAGTTACACAACGAGGTTGCAGTCTTCTTGGCCAGACGACAGCGTGGTAATGATGGCGCCGTCGTCGTTTGACTTGTATAGCGTCAGAGTCCCAGACTATATGCGTCAGGCCAAATGCGACGCAAGCTGGCAAATCTCGTAGTTCTGAAGCTTCAGTCTCGAGATCGTGCTATCCATTCTTAGATGAGGACAAGGTTGAAACAATTGCAGCTAGCACGTGAGCTGGATGCGCTGCTGCGGAGGTTGAGGCGGGCGGGAATAAGTTAATAACCGCGGAGGGGACGTGACGCCACTCTCACTCACCTCAGCCTAAGTGACCTCACCACCACCGGAACTAGAGAACATCACTTCACAAAGTTGGAAAGGGGTAAATTTGATGGCTTCAAACCCTTAGTAGAAGACAAAGGCACACCAGTCCAAAGTATCGAATGTGCATGCATATTGTGCGTCATGTTCCCCGCCTAGGCCCAATCACGTAAGTTGGCCCGGACATCAAAAGAGGCGCCGCAATAACAGTTGAGGTCATTGGAACAAATCCAAATGAAACCAATTCTAGACTATATCGCCTTCTGCAACTGCGTTCTATCTCCTTGACCCGGCTTTTGATCTAACGGGCTGTTTCTCGTGCTGGAGTTTCAAAGTCAAACCTCCTGGCCCCCACGCTGTCCACCCCGAGACAACAAAGGTAGCAAAACTCCTCGAGACTGGTAAGAATGCATCTAGTTGATAAAGTCCCCCAAAGTATTGCGCAGCTCCTGCGTGGCGGTCTTCAGACCAACAATATCCACGGTGTCACTGCCAGAAGACTTGCTGGCGGCGTCCGCGAATTCGACAATGGTGCCCACAAAGCTCTGAGTCGCATCCTTGACGGCGTCAACTTCCCCCTCGATATCTTCCGTCACGGCAGGCTGGGGTTTGGTATCAGTGCCTTCAATGACGTCCTGGAAGCTCGCAATGTTGTCCTTGGTAGTGGTAACAACCTTTTCGAGCAGATCTACCTCCTCCTGAGTGAGGCCTGTGGCATTCTCGGTGACACCTTGCGTGCCACCAGTGGTAGACTTTTTGATGGCGTCACTGCCACCCTGCAAGGCCTGGCGTATCATCTCGTAGGCTCCCTTGAGAGCCTCGGCGTCCTCGCCGGCGCTCGCAGCAGCGTCAACCGCTTCCTTCACAGTGTTTTCCGACTCGGCAGCTTTATCCACCAATCCCTTCAATGCGGGGGATATCTCAGGTAAATTTTCCGCCATGTTTTGAAGAGTGCCAATAGCAGTCTGTTGCATGTTGCCAGCGGCTGGCTGCTGCATGTTGCCAGGGACGGGCTGTGGCATGTTGCCGGCAGCCGTCTCTTGACGAGCGGGAAGCTTGCTGGGTGCCGCCAAGACCAAAGAGGCGAGGCTGAAGATGTTTATAAACTTCATGATGGGGTTGTTGAGATGGTTTTTGTTTGTGCCTTGAAATATAGAAAGTATTGATGTTGTTGATGCTGATGGAGAGCTGGTTGGGAACAATAGTGGCATCAGCTGGTTTATATATACTCAGTCATTCTCCTACGCTCTAATCGAACTTTCCAAAACAGGTCCTCAGTCTCTGAAAGGCATCATCCGGCTTGATCGATCGATCTCATCGACAACAATTGCTGCACGGTCGCATGTCTATTAGTACCACACATTCCACTTACCTTTCGCAGAAGGCCCAAGGAACGTAGAAACCACAGACAGATGAGAGGTTTTCGTTGATCTGCACTCGCTCGACGTGACATCCCAGATCCTGAGCTGACGAAATCATGTTCCAGATTACGCATTGCCGAGACAGTGGATGAGACCCTTCGAGACAGGGGAAGGCCAATTTCCCTGACTATTAATGCCGTCAGGATCGTCAATCTACATTCCGGATCTCTCCTATTTGGACAAGGTCATTTTGAGAGGAGCAAGATACCCCTTTAACCACCGATTCACAACACCACGTTCAGTTCCTCGCACATCACTTATGGCCACACTGGCTAGAAACCCCTGGCCAGATGATACTTGACTCTTGAGTACATGTGCCGAAAGTCATGCAGATCACAGTGCGTCATTATCCATTCCAAGGGAACCAGCCCTTGATTTAATCTCCTACGTTGATATCCCCGCGGCGCGCGCGCATCGATCGAAAAATGCAGCGCTATGTCATCGTAGCTTCTCCAATGTCGCCAGGTCAATCTTCGTCATCCCCAGGATAGCCTCGGCCACCTTGGCTGCCTTCTCTCCTCCCTCTTCGCCCATGGTAGTCCCGAGTCCCCTCGGGCTGATCTGCCAGCTGACACCGTACCGGTCGACCAGCCATCCAGCCGCCCTTTTCTTCTCGTCCCCTCCCTCACCGAGCCGCTCCCAGTAGTAGTCCACCTCCTCTTGGGTGTCGCATTCCACCTGGAAACTGACTGCTGGCGTGAACCGAATTCCTTCGCCACCGTTGATGGCCACAAAGGGAGCATTGTTGAGGGTGAAACTGACGGCAGACGGGGTGGGTGATGAGGGGAAGCGGTGAACTTGTGTGACGGACGAGTTCTCAAAGATGGAGATGTAGTGGTTGGCGGCTTCTTCAGCATTGCCGTTGAACCAGAGGTTCGTTGTAATTATACAATTAGGCATTTTGTCCGCAAGATTTCAATTTGCCCTCAAACCACCGTCTTCATAGGCGTGTGTCAGAAATCCGAGTTGTAGGGATAGAGAATAACGAAGTTAATACAAATAGAGAAATTAAAAGCGACCAGCGCCTGGGAAAATTATGTCAATATTTGAGTAGAGAATTGTTCCATTTGCGCAACACAGAATGCTTCCCAATTTCCTACTTATACCTCTTATACTGAGGCCATCGCCAAGATATTCCGTGGGATCGTCACGGCGCCCTTTCCGTACGTCTACGGAAGAATCCAACACAAGCGATCCGACTGGCTGCTTCGCGCTTCTGATACATCCCACCTTGCGCCGTAGAATAATCTGAAACGTCTGGAATATTTCTGGAAACGATAGATCGCCCGCACAAAACGTGGCAAAGGCGCGTGGAGGCCAACCATGTGCTGATGCCGAATGGGGTTGTACCATACCAGCCCTACGATCAACAGTCCTGCAGGAGTCTGCTCAGGGGGGCGGGGGAGAGCTAGCTCGCCCACAGTGCTCCCGGGGCAATCCATCAACGTCAGATATCGCATTGCAGAAATCCTGACAATGATCGTCCTGAGTTTGACATGTTACTTCTGCCTAAAGCGACGATTGAAACCTCCGCGATGCGTGTGCAGGTTCATCATTACCCTCTTTGGACGACAAGGGCATCGCTTCCAGCGCAGGACCGTTGAGCGGAGGATCTAGAGCCCCATAGATTCACGCACGGAGACGAAGGACCCCATGGGCACTGTCGGCAGTCACTCGACAGGTCTCGCGTTGTTTCAAGAGCTCGCCACAAGAGGCATCACATGCTGACACTGACATCAGCGACAAGACGAGGATAATAATACACTTCCAGGAGCAGCTAGCTGATCGATCCCGCCTAGCGCGAACGCCGCTAGCGCTGTTGTCAATGGTATATAGTACAGCCGAATCGTACAGACGCGGTACGCCACCGCGAATCACTCATCTCTCCGCATAGAGTATCGTACAAAGTGCTCCAACTCTTCTAGCCTTCCCGTCAAGCTCGCATCAAAGGGTGCCACGTCTGTAATGGCCTTGGCGAACGGGCCCTGGAGCCCGAGCTGGCAGCTCGCCACGTGCTGGCGTATCTTGCCCAGCAAGACCTCGGCCTGATAGTCCGCGTACAGGCCCGTATTGTGCATTTCCTCCAGCAGGTCAAGAGCTGAAGATGCGTCGCCGAAGCGATTCCAGTGGATGGACGCCAGGTTGGTGTAGAATGACGTCGACACGCCCAAAATGTAGGATGTTAGACCGAGCGATTTAACCTGTGGCAAGATCTGAAATGTGTAAGGCGACGGTATGGCAAACTGCGTGTTGAACAGCTTGAGTGCGTGGAGAAGGTAGTGTGAGTACAGCGCGCCATGAATGTCCATGATATGCTCGTTGTCCTTCTCTCCAGCTGCCTCACTTGGTGTGGTTGCGACCGACTCCCGCTCCACAACATCCTGCAGTTTGGCCATTTTCCCGCCGCGAGACTTGGTCTTTTTCGTCTTCTCGCCTTGCGAAACACCGAGTTTGCCCATGAGGCTGAACACCTCCCGCTCCATGACTTGCCACAGCTCAAAGTCATCCTGGCAGGCCTCCATCTTGGCCTCCATCCGCTTTTTCTCGGCATCCCGTACTTCCTGGTAACGGGCACGCTTTTCCCACAGCAGGCGATCCTCGGGGGACATCTCTTCCAACTCCGTCTCGCTCGGGGTCTCGAGGATGTTGAATGCCTGCTTTGCCGCGTTGCGCACTGATTGCGGGAATGCTTCCAGATACTTATTGCGAAATTCAGTCATCCGTTCCGGGGCCGCTTTTGGCGCCATGGCGCCCGACTGGAGAATGCTGTCTGCGCCACCACCTTCCGCCGGGGGCGTGGATGGGCGCCGTGGCTTGGGCATGTTGCCCGCCGTGATCTCGTCGAAAATGTTCTTGAAGATATGCGCCTCGCTCGGCGAGAGTGTTCGGTTGGACGCCTTGAGCGCTTCGTGTGTCATGTCGCTGCCGGATCGCCATTGTTTCTTCGCCGACGTGCCATGCCCAAAATCAAAAGGGATGTTGCCCTCGTCGTTGTCATCCGCTCTCGAGCTGGCGTACCGTACAATCGACCTCGTCGCTGGAAGGCGCCATGCCCTCTGTATTGTGCGGGTCTGATACAGAAAAGACAAAGACATTGTGACGAAGTGGATGGCGGTTGTTATGTGCGAAATACCAATGTGCGAAATACCAATGTGCGACAAGCGATGGTGATGGACCCTGAAGAACGGGCAATTTGGATTACATAAGCAGAAAATGCCGAGCAGACGCGGTGACGCGTGACTTCGCGCGTTGAAAGTTCACGGTCATTAACGCGCTCAGGCTGCCGTGCACGGTGCACGTCATGAGTGAATGGGAGACCCATCCCTCAAGCTGCTCTCACCTTCTGCTGCGTTTGCTGCATTTGACTTGACCAATTTCCATGTACCGTTCATATTTTTATTCGGCGAATCCGTCTTTCAATTCTTCAGGCCATCATTTACCGCCAAAATGCCTGTAAAGAAAGAAGATAGTGGCGGCATGTCCGTCTTCGAACGACGCCGTCTGGAAAACATCAAGGCCAACAAGGAGGTCCTGACTGACATTTCGAAAACGGCCAAAAGGGTCATGCCGGAAAGACCTGCTCCAAAACCTGCACCTAGACCAAAGAGAACATCTGACGCCACACCGACCAGACGTAACACCCCTCGTGCGACAAGGACGAGCTCGCGGCTAGCTGGCATAGGTGCCGACGACGAGACCCTCAAGCGGAAGATGGAGGTCGAGAACGAGAACCAAGCCATGCAAGCCAAGGCGAAGAAAATGCGACACAATGGCGACCTCAACTTAGGGGATATCGCTGTGGAGGGTCGGAAATTTGGCAACGGCGTTGCCGGCATCAAGGATCTCTTCCGGGGAGCTGAACCGGGCGTGAGGACATTCACCGAAGACGATGTGACGGAGACGACCGACAAGTCGCTCAAGGAGTTGAGGGAACAAATGAGTGCGCTCGAATTGTACGAGCACTGGCTTCCTAATGGTATGAGTTTCCGCCAGCCTCCTCTGCCCGCAGGTGACTGACCTATGCTCAGAGATAAAGATTTGCCCGCAACGTATCTACTCACTCGGCTTTCATCCTACGGAGGACAAGCCAGTAATATTCGCGGGGGATAAGGAAGGCAATATGGGGATCTTTGATGGATCCCAGGAACGTCCAGCCGAGGGCGACGACGATGAAGATACCAAGCCGCTCGACCCTGTGATATCGGCCTTCACAACCCACACACGCACTATCACAGGGTTCGTCTTCCCACCGAACGATAGCAACGCAGTATACACGTCGTCGTACGACTCGTCGATCCGGAAGATGGATCTCGAGAAAGGCACATCCGTGCAGATATGGGCCCCCGAGGACCACGACGAGGACCTACCGCTATCAGCATTGGACATGCCCCCGAACGAGCCGAACATGCTCTATTTCTCCACGCTCAGCGGCTTGTGCGGCCGATACGACATCCGTGACCCCAAGTCCACCGACATCTGGCGTCTGTCGGATCACAAGATCGGCGGCTTTTCGCTGCATCCCCTCCAGCCGCATCTCCTCGCCACGGCTTCTCTTGACCGGACGCTCAAGATCTGGGACTGTCGCAAGATCACCGGCAAAGGCGACCTGCGGCATCCCGCGTTGATGGGCGAGCACGAGTCGCGTCTGTCTGTGTCGCACGCCTCTTGGTCCGCGGGCGGCCACCTCGCCACCTCGTCGTACGACGACACCATTAAGATTCACGCCTTCCCGGAATGCTCAACCTGGAAAACGGGTCACGACATTACGCCTGCATCCATGGAGCCCACCCACAAAGTCCGTCACAACAACCAGACCGGCCGCTGGGTGACGATTCTGAAACCTCAATGGCAAAGGGCGCCACGGGATGGCATACAAAAGTTTGTCATTGGCAACATGAATCGCTTTGTGGACGTGTTTGCCAGCGATGGCAGCCAACTAGCCCAGCTTGATGGTGAGGGTATCACGGCCGTGCCCGCTGTCGCGCATTTCCATCCCAGCCAGCGGTGGGTCGCTGGCGGCAACGGGAGTGGCAAGCTGTGCCTGTGGCGCTAGACGAGAGGTTGTGGAAGAGGATGGCATTGCGCTTTCAATTTATGCGTGGCGTTTGAGGGGAATGCGTTTGTTAGTGGACTTGGATGCATACTGAATTAGCTCGTTGTATACGCTTGCAAAGGACCCCCGTGGAGGGACTTGGATGACCCCCGAAGATGAAGGAGAGCGCGGAGGCGGTTTGAAATGTAAATCGTTATTATTTTCGTATCAAGATGATGCCACTGGGTGGAGCCCGTCAAAGAACGTCCCATTGCATGTTCCACGGCTCGCTACCCTTGCTCGCATCGACACCATGCTTGTACGCACTCATCAGTTCCTCCTGATCCACGCCGCAGTGGATCTGGCCATCTCTACCCTTGAACCAGCCCAGGCCGTAGGTCGTGCCGTCGTCGAGGCGGTCCGCCATTTGCGAGTTGGTCAGTTTGCTCGTCCCCACAAACTTGTACACCATTTTGCTTTGGTGAATGAACGCCAAGACAGAAGCAATGGTGCTCGGTTGTCGGGGGAGGAAGGGATGGCGCCGTCGCACAAAGACCATGGTCGAGACGAGGGTCATGTATAGCAGGATGAAGAGCGCCGTGGCCAGGGATACGAAAAAGGACCGAGCCGTTTCTTGACCAGACTCCATATCGTCAGGATCGATGCCAGAGTTGTGCATGAACTCCCTGCCACGGACGGTGACGAGACTGGAGACGAGGATGGTCAGGAACTCGGCCATGACACTACCCCAACCAAGGAGGAACATGATAAAGTGCCCGTTGATTAGCGCTCGCAGCGGCATGTACGCAAAGGGCAAGGCTGTGTAGTCCAACGTCAGAATCTTGGAAGGGGCGTGTCGCTTCGAGAGGATGTAATATGGCTCCATCATCCTCACCGCCGTCTCAAGACTTGTCCAGCCGAGTTTGAGACCAACCGCCATGGCAGTCGCTAGCCAGGGTACCTTTTCAGTGACCACTTCGGCAGGTGTGAAGAGAAACGCTGGGATGAAGCCCGTGAATAGTATGAGGGCGATAATGAAAGGTATGCACGACGCCGCGCGGAGCATGGCTGGGTGCGGGTTCTGGGAGAAATGCGTCCCCTCGTACTTCTCCCTGTCCCGGCTCGATGCCGGGTTCTCGTCGTCTGGCGTCAGTGACGAGTTTCGCAACAAGTAGCGATGGTACTTGAGCTTGTGATGTATATCCTTTGGCTTGGCTGTATCGAGGTCTTTGAAGTCCATCAGAATGTGGCTGACCACAGCCATGGATGCCAGCCCAGCTATACCACGGACATCGGCCACCAGGCCTGTCCGTCTGGTCTGCAACAGGTAGAAGAGCCCCAAACCGCCGACGACGTTCAGCGTCAGCACGGCTGTCAACAGATACGTGGACACGGGCGAGAAGTAGATCTCCTGGAACCCTTCCCTCTTCCCCAGCGTCAATGCTGCCGCTGCAAAGGTGGGCACCAAAGACACGGCAAACGTCGTCGCTGCGCTCGACAAGGCGACAGCGTGATGCCCAACTTTCAGCGCGTGGAAAGGTCGGAAGAAGCTGAACATTGAGACATAGTCGACATTGATGGACTCGGCAGCAAGCGCACCGCCTGGCTTGGACATTTGGAAGTACGCCTCGAGCCGTCGCACTTCGAAATCGGTAAACTGCCACAACACGCCGTACACGACGGCGACAATGGTCGGTCCGAAGCGCACAGTGAAGTATATACCCTCGTCGACTTCACTCGGGCTCTTGAAACGCAGGATGGGGTTGTCGCGCGTGTACATGCGGAAGAGAACCTGCGTCATCACAGCCAGACCGATTGATAGCAGGATGAGCATGGAGAGATATGGCCAGCGCATCGAGAATGGTTTCCAGTTTGGCTGCGGATAAAAGATCTGCGTCGTGGCTGCTTTGCCCAGGTTGAAGGTGGAACGTCGCGCTTCGTCCGACGTGATGCCCGTCGGTCCCTCCATTGTGCTCAAGTCGGCGCCGGCTGGCTCTGGCTCTTCGACAACAACCTCGATCACCTCGCCTCTGCGGTTCGCTTCGCCTTGGCCAGCATATCTGATCGTCTCGACGCGGCCCAGTCGTTTTCTTGACATCCTCCGCGTGAACGATCGCGAGAGGCTGCGCTGGGCGACTGTCGGAGAAGACAGAAGATCAGCATCGCTCACGGTCGTGTTTGGTCGGAACCCGAGGCCAAGCCCGCCAGTCAGCATCCCCTTGGCCTCGTCGTCCTCGAGTTTGCGTATGAACGCCTCGTCTTGTGCGCCCATGGGCCCCAGCGCGGACCCCACGTCGAAGCCTGGAGCAATTATGCGATCCTCGTCCAACACGTCGGGATGGCCACCCATGGGCGCCGCGGCTTGCATAAGCGAAAGGTCAAATTCCTCTTCGTCAATCGTATCCGGGCCTGGTCGGCGTAGCGAAGTCCCTATCCGCGACCTATAACTCGCCTTTGACGGTGTCCTCGACGGCACGGGCCTTCCAACAGGCGCGTACCCCGCGCCCGATGCGCCGGTGTACCCCAGGCTCCCCGTCCATGATTTTGTGGGAGAGGAATCGATTTTCCCTTCGTCGTGAAGCTCTTCGCATGGATTGAGGGTACTGAATGATGCTCTCGAGCTGAGGCTGACGAGCGATTCGCGACCGCGCAGCGGCCCGGGACTATCGTAAGGGTTCGAGCGCGTGTTCCCGTAGTCACTGTACTGGGAGAGATCCGATACCCTGTGGGACAGGTATTGGTCTGGTTGACGGAGGGGTTCTCTTCCTGCGTCACTCCAATGTGACATGGTCGTGCATGTCGTGTCTCAGTAGCAGCACAGAGCTACAGACCCAAGCGCGCGGACTGAGTTTCTTGTAGGTGAAAATGTAATTATCGCTTAGTGAAGATGCTGGAAAGCAGACGCGAATGAGCGTCTCTCTGGGGGCATGAATCAAACGAGCGACAAGGACGGACAATCGTACAAACGCGGCTGCGCTCGAGAATTTGAAGGAAAGAGGACCAGTTGCACGAGGACATGGCAGCTGAAATGAGAAGTAAGCGACTGGACCTGAACAAGCCACGCTGACGGTTCCTCCAATCCGCATCCAGGGCCAAGCCAGCCCACGATACGTCGGGCGGCTGCAGTGCCTCCCCGACTGCTCGTAAGGGTCTGGTCGTAAGGCTGGGGCTGGGGCTGACCGTGATGGCTGGAGACAGGGGATCGCAGTCCAAGCGCGGGACTGACCCGTCGTGTCGTGGACTCGTGGCAGCCTACCCTGTGAAGGCACCACCTACCGCACGGCCAGTTTACCTCTTAAAAATGCTAGAAAATGCTACAAAGTACGCTCCGTAGAATTGACAAATAACCCATCGCGAGGTTCTTTCGTGATTGGTCACTGATCACCTTTCCTGACGGAGCTCGTTATCGTGAAAGAACGGCAAGCTAAAGGCTAACAGAACAAAAAGAAACCAGATGATGGATTATCCCAATGGTTAACCTTGGCGTTTGTTTACTTATTTGCTAGTTATAAAGCATTGGCTCTGGCCAATCCCACTTCAACTTCGAACCCAAGAAATAACAATAGAGACACTACAACTGCCCACGATTCATCACAATCCACTAACACGAACCTTCCTATCGGATTGGGAATTCTACTAATTGGGCTTTATTATTCGTAATAGCGTCATTGATACGGCGAAAATGAAAGCGTTTCGGCGTCGAGCAGAACTGGTGGTTCAGCTCATTCAATGACCAACTCTCCAAGACGCGGTTCACCTCCACAGCGCAGAAGACACGGGCAAATGCGCAACAGCTGTGCATGACTGGGCACAGCGTGACGGAATGGGTCATCGTCGTGTCGGGCGCTACAACATAGACAGCATCGTTGCCCGGCCGCGAAGGGTTGATGAAGCTGTTGCCGTCTTAAATCGTTGTTTCGCCCGTGCCCATAGCATCGTATTTAAGTAATTTTGCAAATTATTCGGTCCCTTCCTCCACTTATCCCTCCGAAGACAACGGACTGGGACTATGTGCTTGGCCTCTCCTTCTCCTCTTCACAAAACTGGGGAGCGAGTACTTGCCGCCCTTCTGGCTTCCACTGGCCTCCGCCATCTCCCTTCGCTCAGCTTTGGGAGTCCGATCGGGCTTGCAACAGCATCCCAAGGCCGAATGGAGAATGAATGCGAGTACGGTGAAGACAGCGGCGAGCCACATGAAGACAAACATCTTGATGCCAATGTCTGCCCTGAGATTGAGCTCGTCCTGCGCGGTGAGGGCGATCTTGGCCGCCACGCTGATCACAGTCGCGACGACGGCGGCGACGGTGACCAGAATAGCGGAGATGAGGCTCAGGATGGAAAGCGCGAGGCTGAACCATCGCGTGTAGATGGCGAGCGGAGAGAGAAGCATGAGGACAAAGTTGAGCACCGTGCCCGTGAGGAAGAAGCCAAACATGACCTGCGATCCGATCCTGAGCAGGTTGAGAATCGTCGTGACCTGCGAGGGCAGGGCGATGGTCGCGCCGGCGAGCAGCTCAGAGACGAGCACCCTGACAGGGTTGAACCAGTAGAAGCTCTCTGGTTCGGAGCACTCGGTCACGCCCTCGCCAAGATAGCCTGAGCAGTAGTTCCATAGTCCAACGGTGTAAAAGTCATGGAGACCCAAGCTTCGGGCCACGGAGTTGAGCAGATTCGAGTTGACGACACTGATGGGGATGATGTTGGATACATCGAGTTTGAAAAAGTAGATGGTGTTGAGAGTGCTGTTGATGTGCGTGTTGCCGATGCAGACGAGGATGAGGAAGGGCAGTGAGAGCAGGTAGAAGACACTTGTGGCTATGGTCGTGTTGCGGCGGTGCGGCGCCATGTTCCCAGCCGCCAAGGTCTCTTGCGCGAGATGATTGAATCTTCGAGCCAGTTGAAATGAAGTGAGCTGAGGTGAAGATGCTGGCGATGCGCAGGGCCAGCCGGACGAAGGACTGGAAAACACGTCTGGGCAGCCAAGTGACGAAATGCGCAGCACCTACCGCCGGGGCTTGCGGGGACTGGAGACTACGATTATTTTAGGGGCTTATGCACTGACTGCAGAGCGCAGACTGGAGAAGGCCTGGCATGACGGGTGGGCACCTTGAACATAAATTGTGGAAGCATTGTGGACGCCGATCTGCACACTCCGCCCGACTCAAGGTACGATCGCAATCGCTAATTTCCGGCCGTTCAAAGCCCAACTGACACTTATCCGTACAATTTACGTAGGACCTTCTCAAAACGCCTGCAGGGCAGCACTCATGCCAGGCGAGGCGCCACGACACGTCCGGTCTGCATCCAGGGACATTGGCCCCTTGTATGGTCTCGCCTGCTGCCTTTGCTGCCAATCGTGCATGGCTCGCACGGCCTGAAGATGTCTCAGCTCGCGCAGCTGTGTCCACTGTCCAGACCAGACCCAGGCAAGTGACGCGTAACTCACCTTGCTCCAGTCTGAGGACTTTGTTACTTAACAAGCGCTGAAGATCTGTGGGCCCACAGTGGCACAGTCGCTCGACCAACGTCTCGGTGTCGTCGAGACTGCTGACTTGCGAAAATTCCCAGGCCGTGCTCTTGCTTTAGCAGACGCTCGGAGATGATGAGTCCTAAGGTGTGATATAAATTTGCAACGGGTGCCTGGCATGTGTCATCGACTAATGGATTTTCTTCCTCGACAGCGAATACGCTGCCCTATCCCCTTTAGCGACGAGCCCCAGTGATTATTCACCGCTAGCCACAGGCTAAGCTTCTGCTAGCGCTGCAGATTTCCCCCCTGCCGCGTCCTCCACTGAGGTACCGTGAGTCCGTGACGTCGTCATCAATAATCTTCCAATTGTTGCTTCAAAGTTCACCATCGCACAACCTAGACCACCACTCAATCGCTGATTGACTTTGCACCACATAACAGGGCCTCCCGACCGTGTTTGGTCACGACCTCAAATTCTCCGGCTTGAGGATACTGCGTGCCTCTTTGCCAGGGTCACGGCTGGGGTCAGTCGCTCAATCGTTCCAACCGTCGCCATGCGCGTAACACTGCTTCTCACAGCATGTGCTGCGTTGCTCAGGCACACGCATGCACAGAGCACAGAATCGGACGAGTCTACATTGGATACGGCCTCCAGATCTAACACCAGGTCAGGCACCGCGACGGACGATGACCAAGATGGTCCTACCGCGCCCATCGCCTCATTTTCCGCCACGTCGAAGCTGGACTTTTACACAGGCACAAAGACGCAGCGAGTAGACGACGCAACGGCTATACCAACAGGACCTTACCAGACTTACTCTGGCCGGATCACGCTTGGCAACCCAGAGACGGACACGCCTATCAGCGGTAGCTATACTGTGTCCTACACGCCCACCGTCACCATCACCAACAACGTCACGGCCACGACGACAGTCCAGCCAACAAACACACAGCCTTGCAACAACTACGTCGAGCTCTGTACGCGCAAGTACTCCAACATCACCAATGTGGGCTGCCACAACTCCCCGTTCGTCCGCCCTGGCAACTCGGGCTCCAACCAGGAGCTCCCTGTCAAACAGCAGCTAGACGACGGCGTCCGCTTCATCCAAGCCCAGATTCAGTTCCCCGAGGGTAGCAACATCCCCCATTTCTGCCACTCGACCTGTGATCTGCTCGACGCCGGTCCCATCACTGAGTGGCTGGGCGAAGTAACGGACTGGGTGGAAGCCCACCCCTACGACGTGGTGACGATTCTCCTAGGCAACGGAAACTACTCTGCTCCCTCCTTGTACGCACCATACATCCAGAAGACGGGCATTCTCAAGTACACGTACGAGGCGCCGTACCTCCCCATGAGGCTCGACGACTGGCCAACCCTAGAAAACCTGATCCTCCGCGGGAAGAGGGTGGTCATGTTCATGGACTACAACGCCAACCAGCAGGAGTACCCGTGGCTTCTGGACGAGTTTGCGCAGATGTGGGAGACGCCTTTTGACCCGCAGGACCGCGACTTTCCCTGCACGGTCCAGCGGCCCCCCAACCTGAGCGAGGAGGACGCCAAGGACAAGCTGTATCTGGTGAACCACAACCTCAACGTCGAATTTAACGTGTTTGGCGCCTCCCTCCTCGTCCCGGCAGTCAGCCTGCTCAATGAGACAAACAACGCCACGGGGTACGGGAGCTTGGGCGTCACGGCGAACCAATGCAGAGAGGACTGGGGCCGCGCACCCAACATTCTCAACGTGGACTACTACAACTACGGTGACCCCCCTGGCAGCGTGTTCGAGGTCGCCGCCGAGATGAACAACGTGACCTACGACCGGCCCTGCTGCGGTGTCGAGCAAGGTGCGGCGTCCTCGCTACTGGTCATCGGCCTGTCTGGTTGGTTGGCCCTGACGGCCTTGCATAGTGTGCTTTTGTTTTAGAGATGTCATGACACATAGCCGGCGTTTGGGTTTTTTCCCCCCCTTTTCTTTTTTGTACTTAGTATAGACTGTATGGTGTATAGATACTTTACAATGTCATCAAGTACAATCTATCTTGTTCATTATAATTCATTGTCCACATCACATCAGTAACCAGCCGGCCAAAACGACCATGATCGACACGCGGCTCAGCCTTGTCATGGCCGCAGCGTCATCTTCATCATCGTCAGGGAACTCCTTTTGCACCGTCCCCGTCTCTCCGGCCCTCTGCTCCGAGAAGCAGCTCGCCGTCCCGCAGCTGTACCCGCTGGGACAGCACCCTGGCGTCGGACCTCCTTCATCACCGCATAGAGACCACCCGTCTGCACAGGTCCCTTCCTCTTCCTCTGGCACGTCAGTGGCATCCACGACCACGGTCACGCCGTCGGAGATGAGCGTGGTCGAGGAGCTTGGTGGGCAGGACTGCACGTCGCAGTTGCGGTCTGTGCGACAGCAACCACCGCCATGGGTGGCAAGACAGCCATAGAAGCCGGTAGGGCCTGGGACTTGTGTTAATCGACTTCATTACAGAAGAAATCGCGGTGTACTACTTACAGCCTGTCTGGGTGTCTTCAGGTTCTGAAGTCAGCGTTGGTCGGAACGGCGGTGCGCCCGTCTCTGTATCGGTAGGCTCTTGGGTGGTCGTGACAGTGTCCTCCTCCGAAGTCGTACTGGGCTCTGCCGTAGTAGTGCTCTCTTCCTCTTCAGTTGTTGTCCTCTCCTTGGTCGACGTCTCGCGCGCTGTGGTAGTTTCCGCTTCTTCCTCAGTCGTCGTGCTCGTCTCCTCCGCCACCGTTGTGCTCGTCTCTTCCACTGTGGTCGTCTCTGATCCATCATTCCCGTCCCCTGCTTTCACACAGCCTACTCCTTTGCAGACATACCCTGCGATGCAGCACCCTCCGCCCAGCTCCACCGAGCAAGTGACGCTGTCATCTGGGCATGCGCCCACTCCACCGCCGCATTCTGATCCCTCGGGGCAGCACGCGACCTTGCCTACGGACGTGTCATCGATACCGACACAGTTGGTGCCTGCTGGGCAGCACTTGGCGGGATTCCCCGTGTTGGTGCACGATTTCATGTTCGCAGGGCAGGATGACCTCTTGGCGAGCAATCCGCTGCCGAAGCCGCCGCCCGAGAAATGCGGCGAGAATGCGCGCGCGTAGAAGCGTGCAGTGACGTTCTCGGCAGCATAATTGTCGACAACAAGTGGAAGGTGGAATGCAGGGGAGAAGGCGAGATGGTCGGCGAACAGCTTCTCTGAGGAATCGGGATGCAGTTTGCGCAGGGCGGTGGGCGAAGGGTCTGCGAGTGCTAGCAGGATAGAGGGCGGTAGGAGCAGTAGAGTGCGCATCTTGCTCGTGGCGGTAGAAAAAACTTAAGATTCCATTCGTATGAGATGAGATGAGCGTTACCTGATGCCTGATTGATGTTGTACGTCGTGTGGTCGATGCGCATGAATACAACACGGAAAATCGGGTGGCTGGGTCGGCGACAGACGTGAGGCGCCGCCGAGGCGCTTGTGTAAGTCACTTGAATACTAGTCTCTTATTAGGAGTCGAAAGGCAACTCATCTATTCGAATTGAAGCCATGATTTCGATCAAGGAGACTTTTACCTCGTGCTTTGGGCGAAGAGACCACTTGTGATGGCGTTTTGTTGAGGGCGCAACCTTTGGCGCGACTCACCGCCAGGAGCCGACTCTTACGGGCGACGGGATTAATATAACTATCGCATAGCACTAGGCATACATCATGTGTTGATTCAGTGTGGCTATGCGGCGCAACAAACCATCATCTGTAGTGCGCCCTATCGAAGAATGTCTCCCATGTCTCTGTCAGGACGAGTCCTCCCACCGAAGTTTGAGTGCCCTGACAAGTCACAACTGTTGGTCAATACCCACCGGGGAATAGCATGATAGCCACATAGGCGCGGCAGTCGAAGACGCTGAGCTTGGGAGATCAGTGCTCGCAGAAGTTATGTTCCGTTTTGACCCAACTTTCCTCCATCTTGTTCGTACTCGCGGTGCGCTCTTCCATTAGTGCCAGGCGGTGCTCCTTGGCCTCGTCGAGAGTCATGCAGCCTTCGGGGAGCGCGCTGAGGAGGGACGTTAGCCGTCGAGAGGATTCGATGGTGGGGATCGACGAGCCACAGGGCCACGAAGCGACGGTGACCAGGCTTGGTTTTTTCCCTGAGTTTGAATGGACAGACTTTGTGCTGATTGAGCGACGGCAGGTCAGTATTGCAGACACGCTCCGACAAGAGGCAAAAACTCACAAGACATTGGGAAAGGCGAGGACACGACCCTGCCGGGTTTCAACCTCCCCATATCTCTGTAGGCAGGAGCCTGCAACACCACGGGAGCCACCCAGTGATGCGCCGCGTACCAGTTCAAGCCAGTGGTAGCTATCCTGTCCGGCTTGCATCTTATCCGAGAGGTAATAAGACGTAGGCATCCGGAAAGACAAGGCGGTTCTCAACGTTCTCCGAGTCCACGTAATACAGCGCGGTTGCACAGATACCTTCGTTCATCTGGCCCTCAATCTTATTCCGAATCACTTGGCAGTCCACCGTACCTCGCATCCCGCCGCAGGATTTGGCTCATATGCCAGTTGCCACCAGCAAACTCGGGCTTCTCCGGCGTCCGCTCGGCAGAGGCCATCGTGACGATGATTTGAAGGCCGTGTTTGGCCAATCTTTGACAGATACTCGCGTGCTGCGGCTCGTAGTTGATTGTCTCAAACCCAGGTGGCTCGGGATGCACGAGATCTCGCAGTTCGAGCCATTTAGCTAGCTGCTTTTCATCCTCAGTCAGTTCTCGTGGGCTGTTCCGGCTTCTTTCCCATTCTGATTCGTCACTCTGGCTAGGCGGGCCGTGCCTGTCATCTTCCAAGTCGAGTTGGCCAGCAATTTCCTCGAGAGTGTCTTTGCTTGGCTCATTCTGGATATCCCTCCACTCTTCGAGGTCGCATGATTCCCAAAGCGACTCATTGTCGTCACTAGAGATTGGGAATAAGGTACCGAGTTAGCCCACACCATTGCATATTGTGTGAAATTTCCACTCACTCGGCCTCCTGAAACCGCTTGAGCCGTGTTGACGGTCGTCTAGCGGGAGTCTCTACGGTGTACCTGTTCGTGTCCCGCAAGCACTGGTCCCATGCCGTTATGACAGCGTCGATGAGCTTCTCTACCGCGCCATAGACTTCAGGGTGCTGTCGCCCGTTGATGTAACTGGCGAACTTGGGCGCGCCATTCCTCACGTCGACCAGTGAGGGAAGCCATTGGCACTTTTCGGACCAATACTCGGAAGCAATTGAGCCGCTGCCGATATGGTCCAAGAGTGGTGTCGTCTAGCCTTGGTCTTGGGCTCTTCAGGGTCCTCAGCCTGGGAGGGCGATGTCACGCCTTGGTCCATGTGCGCGATTGCATCAGCCACCCCGACTTTTCACTCGCGCGAGAACTTGGAACGACCTGTGGCAATCAGTGAACGGAGCTTGCGGAGTCTTCATTCCAAAGTCCCTTATCCCATACGAGCGGATACATGGAAGGATGAACAAAATTTTGTTGCACTTCATCACTTCCTGGATGCCAGTCTTCGTTCCCAAGAGCCTCTCTCTGAAGCTTGTCAAACGCGGCAGCCAGTTCGGCGTGGATCTCATCACCAACCAAGTTGTCGGACTTGACAACGGTGTGATGGCCAGCATCGAGGGTCGGGATGAGCTTGGATGATTTGAAGTAGGTCGCTTTATTTCGCAGCTCGGCAATACTCTTGTCACCAGTTAACAAGGTAGATCCGCCGCAACTCAGGGGCTCCATACATAGTTGAAGGTATTTTCGGAGAGGATCCTCGCCTTGCGCGGCATGTGCACCTTGTCGTCGTGCTATGACTCGAAGCGCCGACCAAGGTAGATCAACTTCCACAATCCTTCTTCGGACTGTGTCATGGCTTCTTGCCTCCATTTGGCCATAATATCGTCGTCAAAGACTTTCTCTTCCCAACTCTCCTTGTCTGTGATCTTGTCCATGAAGATCATCATTGCGACCTCGCGCACTTGCAGGATAGGCGATGTGCATCCTGCAAGGTCGGCGCTCACGCTCATGGCATGGGATCTTTCACTGTCACGCCCAATATTCTTCCAGTGCGTGTTGTTGTGGCCAATGCCAAAATCATCAACGCGGTTGCGCAGGTCATAGTCCACACCGGGATACTGGAAACTCATGTCGGCGATGGTGGTGATGGGGAGGGTACTCCAAGTCGGCGCTTTGGACACGGCGACGGGTCTTTTGTCGTTGTTTCAAGGTTTGAGCAATTGTGTCTGGGTGATAGCGTGCGCGAGCTGTGAGCTCGAACGTGAATACTGCCTGCGCAACGTAGAGCGCGTGAACAGCGAGTCGTGACCGCGTGGGCCAATGCAGGTGAAATCACGCCTTTGGTGTTGAAAACCGCCAGTCACGCTTGGCGAATAGCAACATACTGCTCGAAGCGGCACAAAGATCTCATCCCACTGGAGCTTTGGAAAGTCGGGACCGTTTAGTGCCTGATGAACTTTGAAACGAAACGCCAAGTGAATCTCGGCATGGATGACTGGAGCCGAGAAGCGAGATCCAGCTCCGCCCAACTGGCTCCGCCCAGTGGCTCGAGTCCGAAGTCTCAGTGATCTGCGGCGCGGTCACCAACTCAGCGGTGGCGCCTGTGGACCCAGGACGATCATCTTCAGGCATCTATGAGCGCTCGCTGGAAACATGAACAGAGGCGACTGAATATGATACTGCAACGGGAACTCTCGAAATTTGATATCTTTGTCATTCTTCCATCCATCTCAACCTTGGTACTCCACACATGAAGTGTTTGTCTTGTCCGACCCTGTGCGCCCAAGCCAACCCCCACATGCTGCTAGCTCAACTTTGCCCTGTTCGCACAATTCCTTGACTTGGTGTTTTGAGCTGAAGGCACGTCCTCGGGGTTCGCTTTGTTATCTTGGTGGGTCGAATTTCTGACGATCATCATGCGGTCGGAATAGGTCATTTCTTGTTCGGAGTTCAGATATCGCTCCAACGTAGGGCTGGAATATGTCGTGTTAAAGCCGCTGGGCTCGCTGCAACGTGGTTGGTTAGCGACGTCACTCAGTCGCTAGCTAGGGAACTAATAGGGCTTCTGAGACGTACCCCGAGCTCAACTTGCTCAACGCCTCATTGGTCAATCTCATGATGATCTTCGTTGGGTATTGGGTGAGGATGAGTGCAAGTAGTGTAATACTGTGGATGGAACTTGAATGTTCGATTGTGTCTTGAAGCATACTCTTTTGGAGAGAGCGCACCTCGTAACTTATGTACTTTTACTGACCAGGATACGCATTCTTTGCTGCATAGATCGGTAGTAGCAGTCGCGGGCGGAACTGTGAAATCCAGGGCATGGCGCATTATTGGCTCCAGCAAGTTACCAGCCAGTGAACAAATGTTCATGACGGTCGCCAACCCTTAACCAGCCAGCTGGCGCCGCCACCGCCTCGGTGCCGGAGCACCATCATAACTTGAGGAATGAATCCGACAGTGACCACCATGGTCCAATAAGCACTCACAGAGCTGCAATTTGATCGAGGAGACAAAGTTCAACGTTGCCAATTTGGCTGCTATCAGGGAACCCGAATCTGTATCCAAGTATCACGCGCGACTGATGCTCACAGTTGATAACTCGCCAGGGCGAACTGCATGCGTAGAAACCGACCTCAGTGTTCAGCGTCATCTCATTCATCCCGCGTGTAGAGTCCAGACTCCAGACAGCCTCGCCCCGGGTTGCGTAGACCAAAGCGTCGCGCGAAGCATGCCCTTGGCCCGACGGGAACATTGAAGGTCAGAGGGCGTCCAGTCGTCATTCGTCTTTCCTGTACGGGATATTTACGACACTGAGACTCGAGGAAACTACCAAAATGTATTGATTAGGTCGTTCACCAAGTTCATGTGCGGCGCAGTTTTTGGTCCGAAGTG
The DNA here is from genome assembly GCF_022114955.1 of Emericellopsis cladophorae. Lineage (NCBI taxonomy): Eukaryota > Fungi > Ascomycota > Sordariomycetes > Hypocreales > Bionectriaceae > Emericellopsis > Emericellopsis cladophorae. The sequence continues at coordinate 90,510 of NW_026250954.1, read as the reverse complement.
ACGACTTCGCCCACGCACTGACGCGCTGGTTGCACTGCGGGTGCGGATGCATGTTGGAACCGCACCGCGCACGCGCGCTCTTGCACGAGTATTTCGTGTTACTCAACTCATTGCGCTGAACGTGATCAATCTCCCCAGCCTCACGTCTCAGGGAGCAGGCCTCGAGGCAATAACCTGCTCGCACGAGAGCTGACTTCCCCCAGAAGTTCAATTACAACACTAGTTTCACCACAAATGGACGCTCCCAATGGTGCAAAGATGAACCACGACTCTCCACAGGGCTGCTGTTTCACACCTCCGTTATACCTAATTGAGCAAGCCTGCGAAGCGGCTTGCGCAATCCTCATTCAGCAGCCACGCATGCTTGCGTTAGTACGGGCAAAGGTGCCATGTTGCCTGCAAAGGTCATCTACCGAGTCTTACTCACGTTGACTTGTAGAATCCATATACTCCGTACACCCCTGAATCTCCAAAAGTCGTTGGCATGTCTTTGAAGGCCACGAGCAAATCGCAACTCGGAACTCTCTATCAAACCAGCCGTCTTTTTGGATCGTTGTGAGCCCTCCGTGCCAGTGCACCCACCCCCTGAGTCGCGGGCCGCTGGCGGCTGACGCCTACGGGTCGCAGCGGCAGTGACTGATGCTTCATTCCTTAGCGACGGCCGCTTGATTACTAGGCGTTCTGCTCTTGCTTGTAATTCGCAACAAATTAGCAACACTTGGCATTTGCGTGCCGTCCGAACCAAGGTGTCACGGGGCAGGAGACGATTATAGGCCGGGTTCTGAGGTTAAAAGCCATTCACACTGTTTGGAGGTCGCTTTCAAAAGTGGTGTCCTGCCAGCAATCAAAGTACCAATAAAGTAGTTGTATTACGCTCTTGATTAGCGCCTTCTGAGCCAAGGACAAGTCTTTTGAAAGCGTCCTCCGTACGGTTTGCGTGAAATCTGCATATTCACTTTTGGCCCAGTGGTCTGGTACAACTAACCGCCTTGTCCGCAACATGACAGTATCTTCTCGTTCTACGGAGTACTCGTGTCACGCCCCACCTTATTGGAGGTGGGGCGTGGCACGAGTACATTATCCTGCCGCCACCTAAGTCGCCTTTGAAACAAAAAGGATCCGACGAATGACATGATGGATGTCAAAGTCAGTCCCGCAATCAGAATGATTGGACGCCGCAGCCTTGGGGGGGGGGGGGGGTATGTCATGCGGCAGGAGACGATTGTAATCCGTCCAGGCATTCCATTTGTTAGCGCGTGTACGGAGTCTGGATAACTAAGTGGTGGTTATGGCTGCTACCGAATGCACTATAGCAGTGATATCCCTGCAAGCTATTGAAGTACCTCTTGTTGGGGGCCCCAGTAGTGCTTCTCAAGCATCGGCAACAACTTTTCGTACCGACCTCTGTACGAAGTCTGGTTTTCTTCGTTTATAATTCATACTGGTGAGTATCTTCAATGACAGATGCTTATTTAGCTGGAGTTTGTTGCTTAACATGCTTAAATAATAGGGTCAATGCGGACTAGAGGAGTAGCTATGGGATGATCAGCCTTTTTAGCGTGTTGCGTGTCGAGGGTGTGGTATCGTGTGAATAGTGCGTGTGGTGGCGTGTGAATGTTGCTTGTGGTGTCTGTGACGTCGGTAGGCGTCTTCGTGCAGGGTAAGAGCCGTTGTGAATCCGTACTGAGAAAATCCGCATTTCTTGGCAAGGTCTGTATACTGCCAATACGTGCTGGCATAGGGTGGGTGGAGAAGATGCTTGTTACCCGAGACGCCCACATCCCGACGTCGATCTACGTTTGACCGCCGCCCGGCAAGAGTCTCTTTGATATGCCTGAGCCGTAGCCAGCCCCCATGTCCCAAGTCGCTCGTGCTTGGTAGAAGGAGCACCCACACGAGACCCCGAACAAAATCATCTATGAGCACCCTGATCAGCGCGCCGGACTCCGTCACCACGCTCTCCATGTCTATGTTGGGAATCCCATCGAGCTCGGACTATGCTGGTGAATTCCACGATTCCCAGGACATTATCGCAGGCTCGCGGCCAACTAGTCGGTTGACTCGGGCCCTACATTGGCACAAGCCATCGGATGCGACATGTTCCACACTCTTCAATGAAGATGAAGATGATCCCTTCCTCGAGGCCATGCCGGACTGCCCTGTGAAAGTCCCTGTCGGCCCTTTTGGAGCTACCCCAGCACCCATTATCGTTCATCAGAGGTACGTCAGCAGTGACTAGTCCAATGCCGAAGGGCTTGAGCAGTCTGGCGATTCCTCAGATGAAGATTCAAGACTGACCTTCGATTACAGGCCCTCTGCCATAGCCGTCTCGTCAAGGAAGCAGAACGCGGAGGAAGCTCTTCTCACCTTTTCCAAAGAACCTCTCCCATGTCCAACCCCCGACCCACGGAATACACCACTAGCGGAGAAGGCTGAGAAATGGGAGACTGAATCCGGAGCCTCAAGCGAGTGGTCGGTAGACGACACCGATAAAATCCTAGACTACAATCTCCAGATGACACAGGGCGTTGACCTGGAGGAGTCATCTTTGGACATTCCCAAAACGCGGCACATCGCACGGAGCCTTGTCCGCCAACTTGGTCAAACAATGCACCACTCTGGCTCAAATGGTCAAGACCAGAACGAGATGGGCTTCTTCAACAGCACCTCATCCACACCGGGCAATAGTGGCTGGTCACATCGAGACGGGAAGCGGAAAAATCAGCCTGGAGGCGGCAAGGGGGACGACGGAAGGGATGATTTCAATGAAGGTGAAGATTATGGCTCTTTGCAGGCCAAAAAGTCAAAGCCCAACCCTCAGGAGGAGAAACCTCTGCGTCTGAGCTGTCCGTTTAGGAAGCGCAATCCCAACCGTTTCAACGTCAGAGACCACCACTCCTGCGCCATGACATACTTCCCCAAGTTCGCCGAGTTGAGGCAGCACATTTTCAAGCAGCACAAGCGAGATGAACAGTCTGCCTTTGTCTGCGACCGTTGCAACCTTGATTTCGCGTCGCAGAAGGAGTTTCGATTTCATCAACGTCTGCCGCGCGAACAGATCTGCGAGATAGCTGACCATGACCCGGAATCCGGCATCGATGAACCAACTTCTCGCAAGCTGATGAGTCGAAAGCGAGCCAACGGAGCATCGCCAGACATCCAATGGCGTGAAATCTGGAATATCTTATTCCCGGACGACGACGATAGCAGAGTGCGCACCTATCGTGAGTTTCATGATTGTCCTTGAAGTTCAAGGCTGACCGACTCGTCCAGAATTCATCCCTGTCATAGAACACTTTGAGATTTCAGATGCTTATCAAATCGCGTTCTTGCACCTTCGCAAGTCCATCAGCGGCATGTTTGAAAACCCGGCGACCTTGGATACCCTCGCCACCAAGTTCCACCAATGCTTCCTCGAGACGGTCCAGCGGTGCGAGACCGACGCAGAAAGTATGCCATACGCCAACCGCAGCAACAAGCGTGGCGAGCAACGTGCTACGGCAGCTTTGACCGCCCGAGACTTTGGTGTTAGCATGAATGAAGAGGGTTCCGATGAAAGTGGCAGTGTCCTGGGCCTCAGTTACAGGAACAGCGTGCGAACAAGGCAGAGCTCCTCGAGGAACAGCAATCTACCGTCGACATCGAACAGAGACTTGCCCCCCGCAAGACCCCCATTGGCATCCTATGACCTCATGCCGTTTCCTGTTCCATTATCTGCTTCAGCGACCCCGATGCCGGAAGCCTCGAGTTCGCTTGGAGCGTCGGATGCGCAGGCGTGGACGCAGGGGGTCCCGTTGCAATTTCCACAAGTCACTCACAGCTTTGCTATTGCTTCGGCCGATATGCACGTGCGCCATGACATTGGTGACACGAATTTGCAAAATTTATTTCACGATTCCAGTGTGCACGGATACGGTTGGCATGCATAGCGATCTCTCGCGGTCCATGTAAGGGAAAGTGCTGCTGGTGGATGGACCTACTGGGGATCGTGCAGCTTGGTCCAGCTTGGCGCGAGGAACATGGGTACGATTAGTGTTTGACATAGATCTAGAGTATATGCAGAGAGCGAAATTCGACCGCAAGCGAAGAATCCACTCTTCGATAGCCTTTGACGTTCGGTACCCACCAGCATACATCATCTTTGAGCCCGACGTCCTTGCCTTGCCCCGCTTTGTCAGACCAGTCAGGCGGTAGACCTCACGTTGACACTCTGCCACTACGTCCTGAACCATCTTTACTTGGTCATAATCCTCCGAGACAATAATTTCCACTAGGATTCACTCAATATGGCGCCCTCATTCCCCCCTCTACTGGCCTCCAAAGTCACGGTATGTGCCCATCCAGCCAAACGTCTGGTCTGTGAGCACACGTTGACGTAACCGCGGTCGGCACACAGCTCGCCAACGGCAAAACGATCCCTCAGATCCAGCTGGGCGTCTACATGATGACTGGCGTTGAGGTCACAAAGTCCGTCCATTGGGCCCTCCTCTCGGGCTATCGTGCCGTCGACTCGGCCCAGATGTACCACAATGAGCGCGAGGCTGGCGCCGCCATTCGAGGCTTCCTGTCCTCCTCAGAGAACAAACTCGGCCTCACACGAGAGGACATCTGGTATACGACCAAACTGGCCAACTGCACTACAGACTATGACGAAGTCCGGAAAAGCATTAAGCGCAGCGTTGAGGTCAGTGGGCTAGGCTACGCGGATCTCTTCCTGCTGCATAGCCCGTATGGAGGCAAGAATGCGCGATTGACGAGTTGGAAAGCCTTAGAGGACGCGATTGATGCTGGCGAGGTGAGAATGGGCGGTGTGAGCAATTATGGTGTGAAGCATGTGAGTTTCTTCTTCTTCTAGAGTCCTTTCTTCTTGACGCTGTGCTGACGCTGGGATATAGATTGAGGAACTTGTGGGCTCTAACCCCCGTATTGCCCCCGTCGTCAACCAGATTGAAGTTCACCCCTTCAACACCCAGACAGGTATTCGGAACACCTGCCTCAAACATGGAATCGCCATCGAGGCGTATGCTCCTCTGGTCCGCGGTATGCGGATGAAGCACCCGCGCATCCAGGAGTTAGCGACAAAGTACTCCTGCACGCCTGCACAATTGCTCGTACGGTGGAGCATCCAGCATGGCATGATTACCCTACCAAAGAGTGTGCGACGCGAGAGGTTGATGGAGAATGCGAGTGTCGAGAACGTGGACATCAGTGGCGAGGACATGGGGATCTTAGACGGGCTGGATGAAAGGCTTGTTACGGATTGGTGAGTAATTTGAGGGAGGCGGAAGGTGCCTGGTTTGATGGTGTGCTAACTGTTACAGGGACCCGACCGAGACTGCGTGAGGAGAATATTTAGTGACGTCTGTGTAGAAGGAACACTGTTAAATAGACGAAGAGGGATCATGGGAATGCATGAATAGATCTCAGGGTTCTATTGACTTTCCCAGCTAAAGGGGTTCAAGATCTAGTTCAGGCCTCCAACATGGATAGCCAAGATGTTGGCAGCTGGAGGGTGAAGTCTCCAATTGAATGCAAGTATACTTCCGTCAATAGTCATCTTTATTGAACCCCCCCAAAAAAAAAGAAAAAAAGGGGGATGCGTTCGCGCCCTTAGCTTTGTCCTTTCTTAAGTTGTGAACCGTGATCGGGATATCTTTATCTTCCCGCCGGTATCGGCAACGGGCACCGAGAGTCGACTCGGTTGAACATCCCGAGCGCCACTCATCGTCAGACATGCAACAAGTCGAACAACATCCAAGCCTAGCCAGGCAACACCAGACCAGTTCGATTGATTTTTCGCATCTCGCTTCATTGGTTTCATCGACATATCCGACAAAATGACGGACTCTCAGTCAAACCCGACGGTCGTTATCATTGGGTGCGTCCCTGCATCGCCTCCCCAACATCCAGACCATTTCATTTCATGTTGCTAATCCGCGACAGCGCAGGGATTATTGGCCTCACTACTGCCCTCAAACTTCAAGCGCATTTACCTCCCTCATCAACAGACATACTGCTGGTCGCCAAAGAATGGCCCACGTCCATCCCAGGCGCACCGCCCTCTCACTCTGTCGACTATGCGTCCATGTGGGCGGGCGCACACGTCCGCCCCATTCCAGCTTCTACCCCACAGCTCACACGCGAAGCAGCATGGCTGAAGACGACGTGTACTGAGTTTGCAAGGCAGGTGGAGAAGGAGCCGTCGATTGGCGTCACGAGCACAAAAGGAGTTGAGTTTCTGGACAACCCGCCAGAAAACTATGCGGCGCAGACAAAAGAGAGGTTCGAGACGGAGACCGGCCTCGTTGGGTACAGGAGATATAACGATGAAGACCTCCCACGGGGCGCGAAGCTGGGGTACGAGTACTCTACGTACTGCATCAACGCGCCGGTGTACTGCGCCAACTTGCTCAGAAAGTTCATTGCGAGGGGTGGGCGGACGATGCAAAGAGACCTCAGGACCGAGTGGGAGGCCTTCATTTTGCGGGACGATGTCAAGATGGTAATCAATGCGAGTGGAATGGGGTTCGGCGACACCAAGTGCTTTCCCACGAGAGGTGAAACATCTTTGAAGCAAATGGCGGAACGGTCGTTAACAAAGTGTAGGACAAACTGTTGTCACAGATTTGGCCGAGGCCACGAGGACAGTGACAAGACAGAACCAAGATGGCTCGTGGAGTTTCATCATTCCTCGCTTCTTCGACGGTGGAACAATCATGGGAGGCACTAAAGAACCGGGGAGTTGGCATGCCGAGCCTAACGCCGCCCAACGGGCGAAACTGCTCAAGGGAGGCCACGCGCTGACAAAGTACGCCACGGACGAGGCGGTCAGAGCACCACAAGACGTCAAGGTGATTGCCGATGTAGTCGGTAGACGGCCCACGCGTGACGGTGGAGTGAGGATCCAAGTTGAAGAGAAGCGACTCACTGGGACATACGGCGAGTTGAAGACGGGCCACGTGGTTCACGCGTATGGCGCCGGAGGGCGAGGCTTCGAGATCAGCTGGGGCGTCGCGGAAGAAGTGAGCCAACTGGCCTCCCGGGGTTTCCAAGATCTTGTCGGGACAAAAGCAAAGCTGTAACCGCTTTGTTCCAGCAGAAGCTGCTATTTTTGTCATAAGAAGGCGTTGGATGATCCAAATACAAAGTATGTGCTGGTCTATCCTCCGAAATAATAGTCGTGCTGTCCGAGCCTTAAAGCCTCAATCCTCCTTGACACCGACCTTGCCGGCCTTGCGCAGGCCGAAGAATCCAATCGCTGCACAAGTCACCATGAAGGCAAACATGGCCCAGAAGCTCGCCCGGTACCCTTCCATCAGCGCCTCCACTGGCTTCATACCCTTGCGGTCCTTGGCCACCAGCGACGAGATGACCTGCATAATCGCCATGCCAAAGGCATGACCAAACTGCGAGCTCGTGTTGAACACGGCCCCCGCGACAGCCTGCTTGTCCTCCGGGAACACGTCAGTGATGACGATCAGTCCGACGGTGAACAAGGCATCGGCGGCAATGGGCATGAAGATCTGCGCGAGAAAGGCGTTGGTCCAGTATGGTGTCTCGGGCTTGATGACGGCCATGAGAATGGGCGCAATGGCCGTCAGCAGGGAGGAGATGCTGACGATCCACATGGCGGGGACCTTGTGGATGAAAAGGCCGGTGGAAAGGTTGATGAAGAAGCCAACCACGAGGCTGGGCAGGATGCGGACGGCGGCTTGGAGCGCAGAGAGGCCTTGAATCTCTTGGAAGCTGCGCATATGGTCAGTGGTCAAACTTACAAGGGCAACCAGGGCTGGGACCTACAACAAGCTTGCAAACAGCTCTAAGGAGTTGATGATGGCGAATGCGATAGCAACGGCTGCACAAATAGACGAGAACGCCATGTTACGCCAGAAAGAATTGGGGATGAGCGCTGGCTTGCCCGATTTCACTTGGCGGTGCGACCATCCAAGGAAGAGTGGCAAGGATATGACTCCAAGGCACAGGAAGACGATGGTGTCTGGCTTGCGTATGTGCTCGACATCACTGCTGATAACACTGTCCGCTGTTAGCCAGGATTCCACCTGTATTTGCTTTCAGCCAAGGGAAACTCACGCCAGGAAGTAAGAGAGTAACGCCATGAACGACGATGCCAGGAGCGCTCCGACCCAATCCACCCTCTCTCTGATTTCTGCCAAGGTCTCCTTGAAAGTCCCCAGCACCGGGCTGCGAGGGAGAGAGAAGGCTCCCACGGCCGTCAAGAAAAGTACAAGACTTCCGTAAAGGTACCATCCGGCTCGCCATCCCGCCTTGTCCACCAGCACACCACCCATGACAAGTCCAAACGAGAAGCCGAGCACGGAGCTGATACCCAGGCAAGCAAACGCCACATTGCGCCCCCGACCCTTGGGTAGGATCTTGGTGATCAGAGAGACGGAGCTGGCGAGATGCAGTGCCAGTCCGATACCCTGCAGTGCCCGCAGTGCGACGAGCTGTTCGCCTGTCTGTACGAAGCCACAGGCAAGCATGAAAATGCCCAGCACGAAGCATCCGACAAGGTCGACGCTGCGCGGCCCAAGAACATCGGCCAACGAGCCGGCAATGAGAATCGTGGCCGTGGTTGTCAGAGCTGCCACGGATGAGGGCCAGAAGGCGAGTGACTGGGGTAGGTTGAGGTCAAGGGTCATGACAGGAAGCCCGACCACGACGAGACCATTGACACAACTGTTGGCGAAATTGATGCCGGACAGTTGGAACGTCACGGCGGTCTTTTGTAGCTTGGAAAAAGGCTTGTTGTTCGATGCAACAGAGGCCCTGTCGCTCTCGGTATTGTCATTTTGGCTGTTGACTTGTGAAGTGATAGTTGTAAGAGGGTGCGAGGCTTCGACGCTGGTTGCTTCAGACACAGGCGGCACCAGTACTGTTTGTGTGGAAGTCGACATGATGAAATAAGATGCGCAAGTCTTCGCTCTTGCCAACGAAGAGAAGCAAAGATTTTGATTTCTTCAGGAAGGCGGCTCTTATTGTATATTCATAGGTCTCCTCTCTCCGCCAACCAGTTTAGGATTAGCCAAAGACCCCTGAAAAGGTGCGCCTTGTCTTTGACATGACATGGTGGGTCTTGGGGACAGGGTCGCGATCCTACGGCTGTTGCCGCGGACTCGTGGAGCTTTGCCTCAGGTTTCTAGAAAGTAGAAGAAAATAAAAACTTTAGCGTGCGCTTAGTACATATATCCTACCGTTTTCACTTCAATATTTGCTGTCAAGACTCGAGACTCGTTGTCACTTCATATCTGCTCATGGGACAGTGGCTTTGATATCCTGACTGCATACGCTGGTTTGGGGGCAAAAGGGAAAAGCAAGACACAGACTTGAAGCTGAGCTACATCTTCTCGACTCAATTAGAATCGTGAAAAACAGTCGACGATATAATGTAACTTCTCGATTACGTTCGTCATTCGGGATACTAGAGTCCGAGCTGAGCAAATCATCCCGGACTTTTTTCAATGGTTCGCCGATGATTCGGTTCGTCATGGCGTCGACAACTGAAATACCCTACTTTTCGCTAACCACCTAGCTGGAGCTACATACCGTATAGCCAGGCTTGTGTCCAGCGATGATGTCGATGTGGATGTCCAACAACACATCACCGCCTGCCAGACTCGGGATGTTCTTCATGTTGTCCACAACTTGGTAACCTCCACACAGGAACAGATTGCAGTGATGGTCATCATCGATACTGCGACTGCTCTCGATCGGACACGTCTTGTCTAATCATTTATCGTCAGATTCACCTGGAAACATGGATTGACGTTGTAGATTTACATTCCATAGACCAAATGGTCGGTCACAGCAGCACCACATGAGGCTTCTTGCGTCAATCCGATCCATCCAAGTTATCCAGGACTCAGGAGCTAAGTCTCTACTGCAATGATTGGTTCACTGACACCATGGGGCTTGGGGATAGCCATGACCGCGTGGGACCAAGTAGAGTCCATGCGACAATGGCTGCTGAATTGATCAGCCTTATGGTGACTTTGATTCAGAAACTATAGAACTATTCAAGATCAAATTCTAGACACAGTATTTACACGCGAAATGTATACCAGAGAGACTCCGTTTCTATCTGTAGGGCTGGGATCACTTTAGAAGTTCATCCACCAATGACAGAGGGATCGGCGAGACAGATCAAGACCACTGTAAACCGATGTAGCACGCAGAATGATGTTACTTCGACTTTTTTCTGCAAACATTCTGCTGTCTGGTTCAAGTGATCCCCGGACTGCGCTCTAAAGACTGACTATCGCAGCTCTGGTCGGCTACTTGGGCGTCAAGTAACCGAAGCATTGCCTACCCTGTAAGCCTACCCCGGAGTCCCAGACTCGAAGCAGCCCACCCCCACACGACAAGCCAGACTCCAGAGATGAGTCGGCTTCTCCAGAGCACACCTCGTTGTGAACAACATGTATATTCTCAAGTCAAATGTATTCCATTGTGGGCTGGCATCACATTCTATCATAGTATTATGCCGTTGTGAGAAGACGCCTTGACCCATTTCAACCCTCAAAATGTCTCGCCTCATGGTTCCACAAGCAGCCTGGCGGTTTGCTAGCCATCGCACCTTCTCAACCACGCCTCGTCGTCGAATCATGGAGACTTCAGCGTTCACCGAGACCCAGCTTGACGTGCGCGAGGCCATCACATCAGTGTGCAGCCAGTTTCCATCCACCTACTGGCAGGAGCGCGATCAATCACAAACGGACCCAAGCGACTTCCACGCCGCGCTCGCCCAAGGAGGATGGTTGGGCATCGCGCTCCCCGAAGTGTTTGGCGGCTCGGGTCTGGGGATATCAGAGGCCACCATGATGATGCAGACCATTACCGAGTCAGGCGCTGGCATGGCTGGAGCGCAGAGCATCCATGCCAACGTGTACGCCACTCAACCACTGGCCAAGTTTGGGAGCAAGGAGCAGGTGGAGGAGGCAATCCCCAGGATCATCTCTGGCGAGTGGCGAGTCTGCTTTGGTGTCACTGAGCCGAACTCTGGTCTGGACACGCTGCGCCTCAGCACAGCGGCCCGCAAAGTCGACGACAAGACCTATGCCGTCACGGGACAGAAGATTTGGATCACCTGCGCGCAGGTCGCCCGGAAGATGATGCTGCTCGCTCGAACAACGCCCCTCGAGGACGTGAAGAAACCGAGCGAGGGGCTTTCCCTCTTCTGCATCGACCTCGACCGCGAGCGCGCGGGTTTAGACATGAAGAAGATCCAGAAGATGGGCGGGCGGGCTGTCGACGCGAACGAGGTGTTCTTTGACAACTACAAGATTCCCTCCTCATCGCTCATCGGGGAGGAGGGCAAGGGGTTCAAGCTCATTCTGCACGGGATGAACGCCGAGCGCTGCCTCCTGGCGGGCGAAGCACTAGGTTTGGGCTACGCCGCCTTAACACGGGCAGCAGGCTATGCGCGCGAGAGGACGGTCTTCCAGCGGCCCATTGGGCAGAACCAGGGGATCGCGCATCCCCTCGCGGACGCGTATATGCATCTCGAGGCGGCGAAGCTGGCCACGTACCATGCGGCGCGCCTCTATGACAACTCCAAGACGGACGACAGCATCGGCCAGGACTCGATTGGTGTTGCGGCGAATAGTGCAAAGTACCTCGCGGCGGAGGCTGCGTTTACGGCGTGTGAGCGAGCGGTGCTAACGCATGGCGGTATGGGGTACGCGAGCGAGTATGATGTAGAGCGGTGGTTCCGCGAGTGTCTGGTGCCCCGGATTGCGCCTGTGAGTCGGGAGATGATTCTGAACTATATCAGTGAAAGGGTGCTATCGTTGCCGCGAAGTTATTGATGTAGTATTGGACTAGCCACTCCATGAGCTCTTTACACCTAGTGGCCTGTGAACTGTGGTCGCTGTTCGCGTGCTTCTCGTTGTCAATATCTGCGTCGTAGAATAATGCACTGAAGCTCTACGATTTAAGTCTCTCAAATACTTTGTCAATTTTTCGTGATGAATCACCGGATGCGACCCGCGACCCCCCAATCGTCTCCAACAAATTCACCGCGACCCCCCAGAATAGAACCTCCAACCTCGTCATCACCTCCCTCCACCACCATTCATGGTCTCCGACTCTCCGCACGGTGAAGTCGGATCCAGCAAATGCCGCCATTGGCCCCAGTCTTATGCAAACCACAGCATGAATGATCTTTGTCTGTAGGCCTGGCCTCCTTCTCGCTTTGACGCAATTGAGCCAGGCGACCGCGCGTACGCGCTTCCGCCTTCCATGCCCGCCATGGCTCCTCCATCGCCAGCGCCGTCCTCCTCGACTACACGCGCCGCCAAAAGGACCCGCGCCAAGCAGGCATGTCGCGTCTGCAACAGTCGGCGCGTGCGCTGCAATGTCATGGACGTCCAGCCATGCGACAACTGCGTCGCCGGCGGCGTGACGTGCGAGATTGTCCCTTCTCGTCGTGGTCGGTTCGTCGTACCACACCCACCCACGCATTGGCAACCAACCACATGTAGCTCACTCACTCACCATATCACGGAATCAGATACCCCCGTCGCTCCAAACGTCAGCAGCAGGGCTCCGTTTCGGCGACCACCGACGTCTCGCCAAATTCCATGAGCCCTCGCCCCAGTTTACGCGCACACAGCACCATACAGCCCGCCGCACCTGTGGCTTCAACCTCACATCCAGCCCATCTTGATGAACCCACCGCCGCGGCAAAGGGAGCTTCCCCGACACCGGGGACCCTGTTCTTCGGCGAGTCCAACTTCATCACCCTGGTCCCCGGCACAGCGCACAACAGACATGTCTTCTCCGTCCCCGAGACACCCCAGGATGCCCAGGCCTCCGACATCAGTCCCGCCACGATGCGCTATCTCAAGGAAGAGGGCGCGCTCACGCTGCCTGACCTGCAGACCTGCCTCCCGGCCCTGCAGGCCTACTTCAAGTGGTTCCATCCTTGTTTTCCGATCCTGGACCGTGCCGAGATCACGCAGAAGCTGGCGGCCATGGCTATCTCGCGCTTGCTGCTCCAGGCGATGCTCTTCATTGGCGCCACGTACTGCGATGAGGAAACGATTACGGGCATGGGGTTCAGGGACCGCACGGAGGCGAAGCGTCTGCTCTATGGGAGAGCGCGGATCCTCTTCCACGCCGACTGGGAGAAGGATCGGATGATACTGATCCAGACTCTGTTTCTCATGAGCTTCTGGCGAGGGGATGCAAGGGATGTCAGGGATGTGCGGTACTGGCTGGGGGTGGTGATTACGCTGGCCGAGTCGCATGGCCTCCACCGATCGTGAGTTGCCTGATAACTTTGATGTGCCCCCATGGCTGAACAATCGCAGGGAAAAGATCATGTCCAAGGATCCGACTTTGTCTAAAATGCGGAGACGGATTTGGTGGTCCATCTACGTATGGCAATTGACAACCAGTCTTTGATACTCGCTTACATGGACAACACAGGTTCGCGAACGACAGGCCGCAGCATCTCTCGGTCTCCCAAGCCGCATCCGCGACGAGGACTGCGATATCGAAGCGTTGAGCGCCTCGGATCTCGAGTCGGACACCAACCCCACCGTCGCATCCCTCTTTGGCGCCTGCGAGCCGCAGCATGTCATCTACGTCGTCAAGATGGTGGAGATTGCAAGGCTTCGTGAGTTCACCTTGGTTTCTGTGTAGTCTTGGAGTAGCAGCTGACATGAGCAGTGGGCCGCGTGATTGATGTGCAGTTCGTCCCTGGCCAGAAGACGCACCACGTGGACCACATACCTGAGCTCGACGCCCGTCTGGAAGAATGGAGACGCAGTCTGCCCCCTGAGATGCAGTACTCGTCCGATGATGGGTCAAGCTCGATATGGACGTGCTTGCTTCACTTTGCCTACAAGTTGACCTTCCTCTGCTTGAATATAAATATCTGCTAATACATAAACAGCCACTTGCGCATCCTCATCCACCGAACCAACTTTATGCGCTTCCCCGAAGATGATCCTCGGAGCCAAGTCGTCACCAACGCGGCCTGTCGCATCAGCCGCATCGCCGAGGACATGTCTGCCCAGGGTACCCTTCGCTACGGGCAGATGCATCTGTAAGGCAGCCCTCGGTCCTCGCGATGAGCAACGTCCCGCCACTAACCAGCGCTTCAGGATCACCAGTCTCTTCGCTGCCCTGTGTATCCACGCCCTCGGCATACGCCGCTCCAAGTCCATGAACCAGCGCATCGCTGAGCACCGTGCCCAGCTCTGTCTGCTCTGTCTCAAGGAGGTACAGAAGTACTGGCGTGTCAACAACAACGTCCTCGATCTTTTCTTGCAGTATCTGGATTCCTCCATCGCCAAGCGTCTGCACGGTCATGTGGACGAGCCATCGACGACGGCACCGCCGCTTGAGGCACCCGAGGAGCCATCGGCAGCCACGTCGCCAGCCGCCGTGGATGCGGGTGGGTCCTTTGAAGACCAGTATCCGAGCCTCGTGAATGGCGAATGGGAGGGCGATGATGCGCTGGGAGATCTAAGCCTATTCCTATGTGGTGGGGAGGGCTTCATGGGAGACGAGGGCCTGGACTTTTTGGGGAGGTCATTGTAGTCTAATAAGTCAATGGGCAATTACGACAGTATTTCCTCATTCGCAGTAGCGTTCATGAGCCTAATGAGGATGATGGAACGTCGGACGACGCCCGGTGCGCATCAGCCACTGACTGACAAGGGCGGATGATTGGGGGACGGACTACTTTCGTGCCGTCTTCGTCTAGGGTACGTTGGTTTGTTTACGCGCGCACCGGCGATTGAAACTTCCAATCACTGCCGCCCGTTCTGCTATGTCGGGTTGTCAGGATGTGTCGCCGTCCTCAAGCGAGTGAAGTGATAGGAACATATCGTAACCCTTCCTTGGGCTCATTAGTAGATGGTTTCGTTCAGCCAGTCAACGCTCGCCTCAAAGACCAGCTTCGGCTGGTGGATGCACTGCCACGTGCTCGCTTCAAGCCAGAGTGGGTGGGACTTGCACGCCGCCTTATTATCATCTATGGGACGAGGCAGACTTTCCCGCCAGGGCTGACAATCCTGGCATGCAGGACTTAGCTGCACCACCCCTACCGCGCTTGGCGGGCTTGGTGCCACTGAAATGGTCCCCGACTGGATTGGACCCTTATTAGCTGAACTATAACTAAGTGTCGGGAGAGCCCACATGCCTACCCTTGGACCTTGGCCCAGCATCAGCTGATTCAGCTCCAGGACCAAATCTCTCAGCCCTCTACCTTCTCATATCTTCCAGCTTCGGCCTTTTCAATTGCATTCCCATCTTCCTAATTCAGCTCGCATTCCTACCGAACAATCATCGTCATGTCATACCAACCACCTCCCCATCCTCCCCCACAGCAGCAGCAGCAGTCGCAACAACAACATCACCCGCAGCAGCAGCAGCACTACCCACCTCAAAGCGACTCGGGCACATTCCCAGGCGGCCAGTACACTGTCAGCCACCGCGACACCAATGCCGTGCTCAACCTCGACCTCCAGCAAGGCGCCACAATCAAGGGCAAGCCCGGCGTCATGATCCACATGGCCGGGTCCATCCAGCTCACGGGCAAGACCAAGTTCTCCATGAAGAAGCTCATGACCGGTGGCGAGATGAGTGAATCGACCTATGTCGGCCCAGGCCGTCTGGCGCTGGGCCCAACATTGTTTGGCGATATTATTACATTGCACGTGGACGGACGCCAGAACTGGATCATCGGCAAGGACGCCTTTCTCGCGTGCACGCCCGAGGTGCACAAGGAGTCCAAAAGCCAGGGCTTCAGCAAGGCGCTGTTCTCCGGAGAGGACCTCTTTGTGTACCACGTCCAGGGGCAGGGCATAATATGGCTGACTAGCTTTGGCGCCGTGGACCGTCTTGACGTGAGTTTTGATTGTCCTACCTACTTACGCACACCCCTTTCTTTGCCATGCTAACAAGCGACGCTCGACAGCTCCGACCTGGCGAGCACCACATTGTGGACAATGGCCACCTCGTGGCGTGGAGCTGCGACTACAAGATTGAAAAGGCGGGTGGTGGGTTCATGGGCAGTATGAAGACGGGCGAGGGCTTGGTGTGCCGCTTCACGGGACCGGGTTCTGTTTATGTGCAGACGCGGAACATGGATGAGTTCAAGACTTTCATCGCGGCTTGTGTAGGGCCTCAATAGGAGGTAAGGCCTGTAACGGAGGTAAGGCACGTCCTGTAGTCAGCAGCGGGCGCGATCGAACAATGGATCCTATGATACTCCAAGTATGGAATGGGAATCTGTCCCACGTCTCTCACCGATGCCAACTACCAGCCCTTTGTCTCACTTCATCAGGCTTTTGAGCAGCTGGCTCGAGTGCATCATGTGACGCGACATAGGCTGGGTGTGATCTCCGTAAGGCAGGTGCTACCCCAGTAAGCTGGGTGCGTACAGGTAAGGTGAGTACTTGCTTTGTACCTCAGGGCAGAAATTTCCGCGGTTGTAGCGACTGGTTAAGGTTCCCAAGGTACTTAACTGCGCTCCAGTTGCTTCAGAGCTTCGCTCCACACAAGTCCCTCAAGTCCGTAAGGCAGGTACCAAATAAACATTGGCTTCATCTACTTTCAAGATATGGGAACTCACACCTTCTGCTCTCTGACACGGCCTATCTTGTACACTTAAATCACCTCCAAAGTTCCAAGCGTTGCCTATATCTCGTATTCAACATGTCCTCTTGGTATCATGTTTCCGGTCAGTGCTGTTTGGCCTGCAGATGCCGAATCTCTACTCCCGAGAGTCCCAACCCAAACGGCGATCGCGACGGATGGCATCGCAGGTGTCGCGCGCGTAAGTGGATCGTACCAAAGGTCATGAACAGTACAATTCCTGATGACTATCATAGTGTACACTTGTGACCGTTTCGCAACAGGGCGCGAGCCTATGTGGCACCTCTGGGGCGTCGGGTACTGTAGGTTTGAGGAATGGATTGCGCCATCCCTGTATATGCCAAGTATACTTCTGCCAGCCGACGGCTCGACGAAGCTGCATCTCCCTGATACTCCAGAACATATTGCCCAGGACATGCAAAACGTGAGGCTGATCCAGCCCGTACTGGGCGATTTTCAGAGGGAGGTTGTTGCGATCCCAGATGCCGAATGGTTAGTTCGACCTGTAGGTCTGGCGTTTCATGAAGCATGTTGGCAACTCCTGATAACTTGCCACGGATGCAAGGTTCCCAATATCTCCGAGCTTGCGAAGTTCCTGGCGGGAGTTACAGTTTCCTCTATAATTTTCTCAGAGGTGAGTTTCCTTGCAATCCGAGCAGCGGGAACGCGGCCGGCATCCAGTTTTGAGTCTGACCCTTCAGCAACCGCTTCGGGTCATGCTTGGTCCAATACGCCCCTTTGACTTCCTCGTCGAGGCATCAAATCCTGCTTTCAAAAAGGTGATCAAGTAAGAGTTGACGTACAAGAGGGTCTTCCTGGTATCCATGACAACAAATCAAGCCGGGCGCTTCCAACGACAGTATGACGCTTACCTGAACAGCGAGAGGATACTAACAGCCCTCGACTGCTTGACCATGAGGTTACATGGCACCCGCAATGCCGATCATTGCGTGGCGATCGAACGCTCTTGTCTAGACTTGAGCCGTCCATGGCTTTTACCAAACTAGCATGACACCTGGTCAACAAAGGCTCCATGGACAGAAGTGCCGGGTTCAACCGCTACTAAACCACATAAGTTGGTCCTAGTCTCCCTGACTGTCGACATTCCGCACGATGTGGTGAAAATTGAGACGTACAAAACTCAGCCCCGCTTGAGTAAATTGACCGCGATTTGTTTTACTCGAGCAAGCGGCGATTCTGTTGTCCTAGGCTATCGCTGGCCTCATGGCTACGGATCTCGTCCCGCGACGACGACAGCCCAGAACGGCCTGGTGCTGTCCCAGATCTGCGGCATCGAGTTCCAGGAGGACTGCGAGGGCATAGCCCGCGACGCCACGCTGACGGGCTGAGCGTGGCCGCGTCAGCGAGCATCAGTGGCTACAGACGTTGAATGCGCGGAAGCCGGTCCGTCCAGGCTGCAGCCTGCAGGCATCAACAATTATTAGATTGTCAGTCGAATCTTTATTAGGCGGGGCCTCAAACATGGGGAAATCACTGACAAGTCCGTCAAGCCACGTGCAACAACGATCCAATCGACGACGGGAAGTAAATTAAGCTTACAAATGAACGACTTGCCGAGAATGAAATAGAATTTGTATACTGGAATCAGGATACCATCGTGCTTCGCAACCGGCTATAAAAGCAACATGAACCCAACGACTATGTGGACCTCGTCTCACATCCATCCCCGGAAATCTACCCTAGAGCATCTTCATTACCATCATCATCATCATCACCATCAGCCACAATGACTCTCACGGTCAGTGTCATCCCTGCATCTTCCAAAGTCGGCCAAGCGGCGATCCATTATCTTCTCAAAGATGACATCACCGTCCGTGGATTCTACCGCAACACCAGCAAGGCACCTCAAGAATTTACCCAGTCGCCTCTGTTCGCTGCAGTCCAGGGCGACTTGCAAGATGCTGCCTCGTTGACATTTGATGGCTCGGATGTTGTGTTCTACGTCCCGCCTCCCGCCTACGATGGCACCGACCCCGGTGAGTTTGCAAGTAATGCAGCGAACAGCATCAAGGGTGCCCTGCAGAAGGCCAACGTCAGGAGGCTCGTACTCTTGTCAGCGCCAGGAGCGCAGCACTCGTCAGGCATTGTGAGTTCAAAACTACATACGGCCAGCTGTCCCGACGACATTATTGACCAGTCCCAGGGAATCCTCAGGATCAACCACATTTCGGATGAGATACTCAAACAGAGTGTCCCCGAAGTCTTCGTCATGCGACCATTCTACTTTTACGAGGACTGGGCAATGCAGATTCCCACCTTGAAGGAGGATCCGCCGTTTATCACTTCAGTATTTTCGCCTCTGGACTACAAAGTCCCCATGGTCAGCATCAAGGATATCGGTCTGTACGCTGCGCGGTCTGTGACGGGTCCGCCACCAGCCACCAGCCCGCAAATCTTCAAGCTCTACGGCCCCAAGGCGTACTCAGCACTCGATGTGCGGGACGCAGTTGCTCGCGCTATCAATCGTGATTTGGAGATCAAGGAGGTCACGCCCGACAATTTGCGCGAACATACGGCTGCGATGGTGCCAGAGTCGATGGTGGACGATCTCGTCGGCCTCACGACGGCGACTTTGCCAGGTGGGAAACTGCAGGACGAGTTTGAGCCCAGACAGGGGGTCGATGAGATTGGCGAAGTCACCCTCGAGGACATATTTGTGGAGATCTTTGGGGAGTTGAAGGAGTAAACATTTAATTGTGCTGATAGTGTATGTCGAGTACTTGTCATCTTGGCCAAGTTCTCCTATACGGTGAACTTACACCGCAAGAGAACCAAGAAATGCGCAGAAGAAGAAAAACAACGCAGAGTCACCAGCACGCCCTATTTTCCGATAAACAAATTTTCTTCTTCTCCTTCTTCTTCTCTCCCCTTCGACGATCTGGTCACTCAGATTGTGCGCGATACCCACTCTATTGATCTCCTCGTTGTGACGCGTGACATCATCCATCCGCTTGTCCGGCTCATCACCATGATGCGATCCAGACTGGCCTCTTTCTTGCATATTCCCCAATTCAGTTGTGGAAAGACCGCTCAATTCAAACTTGTTGTCTCACAAATGATTTCCCCCTCGTCACCTCTATACTGCAGCCATCATGTCTGACGTCCACGTCCCCCTCTGCTTCGCGTCCTGCTCCATCGGCACACCAAAGCACACGCTCCACCAAAAGATCGAGGCTATTGCCCACGCAGGCTTCCAGGCCATAGAGTTGTCCATGCCAGATCTCCTTTCCTACGCAACTCTTCACTTGGGTCGTGACGTGGAAGAGGATGACTATGATGCCCTCTGCGAAGCAGGCGAACATCTCCGCGCTCTAGTAGAGGGGCACAACCTGACCATCCTGGTGCTGCAGCCATTCGCCAACTTTGAAGGCTGGCCCAAGGAGAGCCGAGAGCGGTATGAAGCGTTCAAGAAAGCGCGAGGATGGATACAGACCATGTCCGCCGTGGGCACAGATATGCTCCAAGTGGGATCCTCCGACTCGACAGGCATCTCCTCTTCCTTTGAGGATCTCGCCGCCGACCTACGCGACTTGGCCGATCTCATGGCCCCCAAGGGATTCCGCATCGCGTATGAGAACTGGTGCTGGGCGACCCACGCACCTACGTGGAAAGACGTCTGGGACATTGTCAAGCTGGTGGATCGCGACAACATTGGGCTATGCCTCGACACGTTCCAGACAGCCGGTGGCGAATGGGGAGATCCGACGACGGAGACGGGCCGGCTCCCCGGTATCTCCGAGGAGGAGTTGAATGAGCGATACCAGAAAAGCCTGGACGAGCTTACGCAGACGGTGCCCAAGGAGAAGATCTTCTTCCTGCAAATCAGCGATGCCAAGAAGATGAGCCCGGCGCTCAAGGCGGAGAGTGACGAGACAGGACTAAGGCCCCGAGGGCAGTGGAGTCACGATTACCGGCCCTTGCCGTATGATGGCGGCTATCTGCCCATCGCCCCGTTCGTCAAGGCCGTGTTGGACACGGGCTTTGAAGGGTGGTTCAGCATGGAAGTCTTTGACGGCAGCTTTAGTGAGCGCTACGGGAATGATCTTGCAGCGTATGCGAAGAAGGCGGCGGATGCTAATGCCAGGTTGATCAACGAGGCTGTCGGCAAGGGCAAGGGGAAGGCTGCTGCATGATTCGCATAGGGCTACGCTGGTGGATTTTCAGCGCTCCGTGTAGGCAGTGCGTGCTGCATGATATGAAGGCTTCTTTCATTGCTCTGGCAGACAATTCAGTCTTGCACATGAAAAGAATCCCGAGCCGGAGCTAAATGCCGGTGCGGGTCCCGGAGCATGGGGTCTCCACTCACCTCATTCCGCGTTCGCCGACCATTCATTGGCTGCGTCGATCCCGTGAGCAACCGCCCAGAATGCCAGGGCATTCTCGCAAAAAGCAGGGAATAATAAAAGTGCCCGCATTGCCAACTCCTTGAACGTGGAGAAAATCGTGTTCGCGAAAATAAGGAGCCATCGCACATGTTGTGTTCCGCTATAGGAACCGTCCAATCCAGTCTTCCTCTCCACAGTCCCACGTCAAGCGAGTTCTGCAGTGAGAAAATGAGCAGCAGGAAGCCACCAAGTCCAAACACGATTCGACAGCAGTCAAACAATGGCCACCGCCGAACCCCATAGTCACGCCCTAAGAGGCAAGCCAGCTGAAGTTCGGACCAGCCGGGTACAGAGCCTGCGAGTCGGGTCAGTAAGTCAAAATCGCACAACGACCGTTGTCGTCGTCGGTGCCACATTCGAATCGATCGAGGCCTCTGCACGTCAGAATTCTGATCTGTTTCCATTGGCTCAGTAGCGGGGCCAGAGCCGGGAAAGCAAGCCAAAGCCGAGCCACCGGGTATCAAGACTGTCGAGCAGTCGGTACTAATACACGCCTCCCCCCTCCCCTTGCTTCGCCCAACTCCTTGATCAACCGTGCACCGAAAGATTTCCCTCGGAGGCTGATTCCGTAGTAGTAGTTTGCTGTCTCTATCATGCAAGTGCGTGCGTGCCTCCCTCCAAAATCCAGTAGGTAAAGAGTCGTAGCGATTCGTTTCGCGTCTTCTTCTCCGTGCCGTCGGCGTCAACAGACCATCGACGGGCAACGAACCAAGACGGCACCACCTAGTCTGCGCAAGGTCCAAATTGCTTCTCGTGAACGTGTCGTAGGTAGTTGCGTTGCGCCTCGAACGACGAGTAGTCGCCGGCCATGATCGTGTCGAGAATGCCACCTTTAGTGTTCTTTGAAGCAACCTCCTTCATGCGATCGCGCAGCGTGAGGAAGGCGTCTTCGAAACGGCTCATAATCGCAGGGACGTTGCTAGAGCCACCCGAGATGTCATTTGCGTCGTTGTTGGGATCAATGATGGACAAGCGTTCTCTGTTCTTGTAAGTGAAGCCACGCACATCCGACTGGACAATGTCATTGTTAGTAGCCGTCCACATCCCCAGTGCAAGGACACACGCACCTTGGGCATATAGCCAATCCGCCCCGTGAGGGAAATCGCATTGTGCTCATAGTTGAACTGGCGACCGTAGAGATCCAGGAACTCGAGAAGCATCTCGCCCAGGTGGTGTTCGGGGATCAGACTCCGGCTCTGCACCTGCGGCATCAGCTGCAGCATGCTGACCACGAGACAGATGACCGAGAAACCCCCAATGCCTCCATTGACAGGTTCGTTCAGTCCCCTCATGAGCAGGAAGTGTTTGATGACCGTAACCAGGATCGGCATAGCGGGATAGCTGGCCTTCCACCGCAAGAAGGTATCGATCGCCTCCACGCCACCCAGGTTCTCAAACGACACATCCACCTTGAGCGCAGTGGCCTTGTCGACGAATTTGACCAGCGGTATCCGCGCATGGGCGATGACCTCGATGGAGTCTGGATCCGCCACTTTCTGCGAGACCAGGAGCTTCTGGAACTTATACAGCCAGCTTCGCGCGCTGAGATACCGTGGCGGCCCGCCGCGCTGAAAGCTCGAGGAGCAGACGACCAGATCCATATCAGCCGTCGGCAGATACAGGCCCGACATGAAGGAGCCAAAGGCATGGATCTTGGCGTCGGAAAAATTCCTGCCGTCCCGCATCATGCACTTTTGCAGGTTCTTGATGAGCTCGTCTCGGATGCGCTGCTCGAACTGGCGCGGCCTGACAAAGTTGTAAAAATCCATAACCTCCTTGTGCAGCCTACGTATCTATGGTCAGTTGTTTGCGACGCGCAGCTCCCCATTGCGAAACTCACCTAAAGGCCACGTTGGACGTCCCGGAGTGGTCGACTGTGGCCCAGGGAGCCGAGGGTTCCCCTGGCTTCACCTCCCACATTGGTAGGACAGACCCATTCACCTTCTTCATGTTGGGCTTCTTGAGCTGGCCGTAATCGGGGACCTTTATCACGTCGTTTGCATTTCTCTTCCGCGACCCAAGCGGCCCCGATGAGTCGCGCTGATCAGGCAGCGCTGGCGGGGGAGGCGCCGCGGGAAGAGGTGGTGGTGGTTCCCTCGGCGGTGCAGGTTGCGGCGGTTTCGAAGGCAATGATGCGTGAGGCCCCTTGGGAGCGTTGGGCGATGCTCTGTGTTCTTCTCTCTCGTCTTCTTCGTCTTCCTCGCGTTCGCCTTCTTCTTCCTCGTCAGTCGTCTCAAAGGCGATGAAATCCTCAGCCTCCTTGGGTGCTGTGTCCACAGCCTTCTCCTCAATTCGGGCCTTGCGGATCAAGGCCACGACGTCGCGCTTCTTCTGCAGCGTATCGTCGGGACAAGGCAGCGCCGTGTACGGATCGGGATTCGACCACTTGGGCGCGGCGTTGCCGTTGGTTTCGACAGCCTCCGTCCTCGCCCTCTTCTTGGAGGGTCCGTCCGACTCGCTCTCGTGTTCTGATTGATCCGAAATGTCCATAGCTTCTTCGTCATCATCCGACATGGCATCCACGTCACGGAACTTGGCGGCCGCCTCGGGGTTGTGCAAGGGTTCCGAGGGGAGGTTGTTCATCGAGCTGGACAGCAGTGCGCGCTCAGACGGGTGCACGGGCTGCCATCGACCGCCTCGTCCTCTGCCACGTCCACCTCGCCCTCGATCTTTTCTCCCGCCGCGACCGGAGCGATCGTTTGACGGGCCTGTGGGTGGGAAGCTGGGGCCGTTGTTGCCCGAGCGGAAAGTGAAGTCGCCCTGAGGCGGGCGGAACGAGTCGCCGGGACCCGCCCGATTCGAATAGCCGTTTTGTCTGGGTGAGCGATCACGGCCGGGCCTGTACGACTCGCCGCCGCCATTGGGCCGGTAGGCCCTGTCGTCGCGTCTTGGGGGACTTCGAGGTCTGCGCGGGGGCGATTGCCACCGTGGGCGGTCGTCACCGCGTCTGTCTCGCCTGCCACGACCCATAGTATTTTGCGTGTCTCGGGACTTCTAAACGACGGCGCGCTCGTCTATCGTGCGATGGTGTCTGGCAAGGAGTGAGGGTGATGGACATGGTGCGTGTTGCCATTTGACGAAAACTTTGGACTTCGCAATGCGCCGCGCTAGCCGTATGCGGCAAGCCTTATCAGTGGTAACGATGAGTAAGCATTCTTATCGGGATTGTAGTCTCGCGGTGACGATTCTTGGACTCGATGATCCATCAAATGATCCACAAATCCATTCACGTCGTCATTTGCTCTATCCTGCCCGTCCATCGCCTCAACAATCCAGCGCCACGACCTCAATCTCGACCCTCATCCCAGGAGCACCCAGCTGCCGGACACCAACCTGCGTCCAAATAGGCTTGTGATTGGGCATCCACGTCTTGAAGCCGGCCGTCATGGCAGCCGTGACTTCAGGCGTCAATTCAAGGTGGTAAGAATTGACACGGTACACCTGTGGCCAGCCCTTGCCGCCAGCATGGCGTATTGTGCGGTCGACGTTGGCAAAGGCTTGTTCAATTTCCTCGGCAATGTTCTCGGAGAATTTGGGTACCTCACTGTCAGGGTCCCAGCCGCCTGCGCTGCGTCAGTGCATGCATGGACTGGCTTTCAAGGTTGAGTCGTCTTTTCGAGGAGTCTCTTTGCGACTGTCATACCTTGGCCCGAACACTCGATGCGATCACCCACCCGGATGGCTTGCATGTAGCCCAGGTTGTCGCGAGCCCATTCCCCGAGACCGGGGTAGGCAAAAGACTGGAGCGAGGCGGCAGACATGCTGAGGCTTTGACTGCTTGGGTACGTATGTGCTGTTGTGTGCGGCGGTTGTCGTTCGTGATGATCCAGATGTGCAGACTCGAGAGGGACGAGCTGTCGCCTTTTATGTTCCTTCCGAGGCCACGTTCACCAGACTGGCCCCGTCAAATCCTACGCGGAAGATGCCGTGAGGTCATCATGAGGCTCGTTGCTGAATAAGTCGGGCCATCTTTCCTCGAAAGTCCCGGGCGATTAGTGAACAAAGCATCCGTACCACGAACAACCTCATTTTGCCAAGCCCAGCGGCGCAATTCTGTCCCGGCGGGAAGATGGTGCACATTGAATCTGTGCCAAGTTCCGGATCAGCCAATCAACTTGTACGGAGTCCGAGAATTGATGTCGACGGTCAGCGTGCATGCAGCCAACTGTTTAATAGACCCTGCCACGATTGAGATGGAAAGCCCGAATGTTAGTTGCCCTCGTCGTGCATGAAAGCAAAATGCTAGTATTCCATGCGGGTTGTCAGCATGCGCTAGATCTTTAACCATTGTCGATTACTACATGTCTCAGAGCTCAGCCATCAAAATTAGTCACAAGTGCGAGGAGACAGTTCCCTATATCCGACGCATTTCCCCTGCCCTTGTACCCCGCAGCCATTATGGGGGAGGCCGGGTAGTCACCTCCACCCGCAAGCCGATGTTGCGGAGGAAACAGACCGGGGACCTGGCCCAGGCCTCGGTACGACGAGGCTGGTATGAGCTCAGCCAGGGCGTCAGCTACATTTAAGGACAACTGCGTCACTTTCGTCTTTGCTCAAATTTCTTGCGCAACATTCCGTCACCCCGAGGACACACAACAATGGTGGTCTGCACACTCCACATCATCGCCCTGAAACCAGGCGTTTCGGTCGCCAGCTTCCTCTCCAAGCTGCGCGAGGGAAACGCCAAGCCCGTCTTCCAGGCCAAGGCTCTGCGATGGATGATCCTGCCCTCGAATCAGTCGGCCGGTCACCTGCTGGGCCGCAACAAGCACTGGGACCTGCTCATCGGTCTCGAGGCCGGCGTTCCCATTCCGCCCCGTGCGGTGGCCGACATGGAAGACGTGTGGACCGCCAGCTGCGGCGTCTCATCCAAGGCGCTGTCGGGCTATGCGCAGCTCAACGCGAAACTCTTTGACGCCGCCACTCCACCTATGCCCTTTCCCTCCGACCGTGGCACGGCGTCGTCCCAGAACCTCGAGCTATCGTCGGAGCTGCGCGAGTGGTGCGCCGCTCTGCCTCCTGAGCTTCAGGACCGACCCATCTCGATGCTCAACCTCCTGGCCTTTGCCCCCGGCAAGAAGGACCAGTACAAGAAGTACGGCGTCGAGTTCTCGTCCCGCGTCGGAGCCAACTACGGCGGCCATCCCAAGCTTATCGGCCGCGTGATTGAAGGAGGCGAGGGCCGTGCGCATGAGGATGGGTGGGATGAGGTCGCTTTTGTGCACTATCCCAGTCTCAACCACTTTGCGTCCATGCTGGCCAGTACACCGTACCAGGAGGTCAACCAGCAGTACAGACTGGGGGCGCTCAAAGACACGTTTATTCTATGCGTCGTCGAGATTGATGACCGAGGGGAGCTTGTCGCCAAGCAGCTCAAGCACAAATTGTAAAGTCAGTGGACAGGCAAAGCTGCGTGACTGGAGTCTTGTATCAATCCTTGGGGTTGTTGCTGCTGCCAAAGGGATTCTCCAGGGGTGGGTTGACATCTAATCGCTGTATCACACGTTGACACCTACGAATCTCAGTTCCGAAGCCCAGCAAATTGGCACTAACCTTTAAATATTTGTCACTCCATATCCCCTAGATCGGTTGTCAAGATTGTGAAATGAAACCGTATGCTGGCTCACTGTGAGGACGCCCACACGGGGAATACTGTCAGGTGCAAGTTAGCACCCCAAGAAATTTCCTCTGCTCTCAACTATTCGCAAGGCAGGGCTCTGTGAAAGCATCCATACACCGGAACATGAACTAGCCCTGATCTCCCTGCTTGCAACTCAGCTCCTCTCTGACGTCTTCCCTCGGGCAAAAGGCTCGCCAGCGCTGTCCCGCGAGTGCAGTTCCATGGCCTCTCTGCCCGAACCATGAATATTGCCGGGGTACCAGATCAGAAAAGCCAGCATGAGCACCGCCATGGGGCCAAAGTCGAAAACGTAGAGCGGCCACTCGTTCGTGAGGAGATAGGCATCCTGGCCCATCACGTACTCGATCGTCCGAAAGATGTTCCTTGCCATGATCGTCACCGACGTGCAGTACAGCATGGTCAAGGTCTGTCGCCACGGAACCAAGGTCGTCTCCCCCGTGTTGACCAGGTACTGTCGAAAGCGCCTGTGGAAAGATGCGCAGATGTATATGAAGCCAGTGAAGACAACGACGTGGAGGATCAGGCCCGAGATGAGGACCCAGCGTCCCGCCGTCGCAACGGCTGGCGTTTGGTTCGCTGTCAGGCCCGCTCCGTTGCCTTGAATGTTGATGCAGAGAATATCGGCCGCGAGGAAGAGGCGTGTTGACCAGCGTGAAGGGATGATAGAGCAGTCCTCTCGACCCAGCGCGCGGACGATGCGAGTGTACACCATGTACATGGACGCCGCGAAGAATGCTGGGGGCAGGACGAGGAACGTACTCTGCAGGATGAACAAGACGAGGCTGGAAGTGTTATAGTAGGCGATTCCGCGCATCAAAAAGCCGAGGACCATGACTACAGGAGAATGTTAGTCTGGTGGTCGCTATTTGCCACGCCTTGGAGATCAAGCTGTGGTCAGACGTACCGATGCCTCCGAAAATAAAAGGGGAGCAAAACCAGAGTCTAGCCTTGACCATACGCCAGATATGCGCCGTGGTGATCAAGATGAACAAGACTCCAAAGACGATGCATACAGGAAGATTCGGCAGGTACTTCCAAAGATAGTAGTCTCCCTTGTAGGGCTCGAGTTGCGGCATGTTGACTAGTCGTGGGTTGAGCGAAGCACTCGCGAGTGATGAGACGCACACAGACAAAAAAGACTTTTGGCAGCGAGTGGAAGAAGAGTCGTGCTCGACGTGTATGAGTGGCTTGGGAGTATGGCAGGTATGTCGAGAACTTCATCTGCTGGCGCTTCAGGACTAGATGTACCTTATGCACTGTCCTCACCCTCCTGGCCTCCACCTGGCTGCTTGTTCGATGCTCCAATCGCATTCGCTCAGTAAATGCGATACAGATCCAGACAGGGCTGTCACTCCACGGATTGTACTCTCACACGCGTATTACGTGGATGCCCTGGCGCAGCAAAGACACCCTGGGCCCGTGGACTGGACCTAGGGGGCCTTAGCCCGCCCATGCACAGTCCCGAATGTCCACCGCATCATTGGATTCATCTTACCAGATGTGGCCCAATAACCAGCAAGTCCAAGACCCGTTGCTGTTTGCCTGAGCATACATATCTGGTCCAGTCAACGTCAGCCCGAAAAAGGGCGTAAGAGGCGGAGCGAGTGGATTCTAAATCCCGATACCCCCCTGAACACGCGTGTTAGATAAGCATATCCCCCAGCCCGCTTCTTGGCTGCGTCGCATTGCTCGTTTCCTCAACATAGGCGACCAAAGCGAGAAATCCAGCGGCTGTGCCTTTTTATTGGCCCCCAACAGCGAACAACCCCAAGGGGAAGGGTCCGGCTGAAGGGCGTTTGCGGCAGCGCATCTGACACATGCATCATTTCGGTAGCATTGATTCATCCTGGGTCTTATTCATCAAATCTTTCAGCAAACGAGGGCTTTTTTCGTGTCGATTCCGGACCGTCGTAAATATGCTCCGTCGAAGTCACAAAAAGTCCAAAGATGGCTGTGCTCAATGGTGAGTTCCGCAGTCCTCTTGATGAACTCGCCTGGCGTGTGGCCCGTGGAGTCAAAGCTGGACATGACTAACAATGTGAGGCAGCAAGCGACGCCACGTCAAGGTACAGAAGCCCCTGAATGCCGAATCCGTCCGAGGCGAGTCTCGTCCGAGGCGATGAGTACAAGACCTCCAAGACCAGTGCACTTCTGACGTCCACACCCAGTGCGATGAGGCTCGACCCTCGTGCCGACTCTGCGTCCTCTCGGATCGTGTCTGCACCTACACCTCCCAGGACTCAGCCCTACGGGTGAATCCCCCCTCCGAAACGCCCTCAACGGATGGTTCCTGCAGCCCGGCACCCCATTCAGAACCCAATGAAAGGCCCGTACCTGGCACTGTTCGACCCAATCTGGAGGGCCTCGCTGGTAACCCCAGCAATGGCCACACGGAATCTGACGAAGTCAACTTCGACCACATGGAGCTCCTCATCCACCTGACTGTCGATGAAGACGTCTTCAGTCTCGCTGACCATGTCGAGGACTACAAGCTGGCCATGTCCATCGGTCTCCCCCTCGCCCACGCCACGCCGTACCTCCTCTACCAGATGCTTGCCTTCTCCGCGCGCCACCTCGCCCACCTCCACCCGCATCGCTTCGCCAAGTACCACAACCTCGCCGTCGGCCTGCAGACCCGCGCCGTCTCGCTCTTCAACGCGTCCGGTACCGCGCCCACCCCGGATAACTGCGTGCCTATGCTCCTCTTCGCTACCATCCTCGGCCACCACCTGTTCGCGGACATGCTCTCGCAGAGGGAAGACGGCGGCTTCCATGCCTTTATCACCCGCTTCACGCATTGCTTGGAGCTGCAAAAAGGCATCCCCACCATCTTCACCACCGCCAGACATGTGCTGATGACGTCGCCTCTGGAGCCGGTTCTGAAGGGGAGCATGGATCTCACAGCACGTGACCCGACAGGAGACGATTGCGACGAACTGATGAAACTCATCTCCAGCTCCTCCCAGCTCACACCGTCCCAGAAAGAATCTTGCCTCGCCTCCACGCGCTTCCTCCAAGTCGGCTTTGACTCCTCCGCTGATGGCGACGAGTCCCCCCAACGCCATCAAATGTGCTTCACGTGGACGCTTGTGGTGTCGCCCGAGGTGACCGCCTTGATGGCCACGTGCCAGCCGGAGGCTCTGGCCATGTTGTTCTATTACGCCTTGCTCTTGCACTCCAGTAGTAGTGTCTGGCAGATTGGCGCATCGGGCGAGTATATCATGGACAAGGTCGCTACGTTCCTTGGCCCGAGCTGGGAGTACTGGCTCAGTGCTGCTCGTCGGAAAACGGCACAATCGTCCCACGATGCGGCGCCACCGAGTGTTGTTTGAAAGGATTCACTGGATGGTGGGGGGGCAAGGTGCCGATTGAGGAACGTGCATGGCGGCCAATCCGTCACCTGCATGAGCTCGTAGCCGCCAGAGGCTGCTGAGGTAGATCCAATCACCCAAACGCGACCGCGTGAAATTGAGCAAGTTTCCGCGCAGCAGTGCACGACAAAACTACATCACTGATTTTTCCTCCCATGGGACCATGACTTATCTTTTTCCTCCGGTACGCCTTGTCTAGCAACACCTCATGTCGTTCAGAAGACTGGCGGTTCTCGTCGCAGAGTCATGTCTTTCCTCGGCGGCTCTTGTCGTGTTCACGGCGGTGTTTGTCGGCGACTACAGAATGAAAGCTTGGCTGAATGGAGGTGGTGAAGGCTGGAATTCAGATCCAGCGAAGAGGGTGTACTTTTATGCAAACTTCAAGGAGCCCCCCGAGATCCCGACCATATGGACACAAGAGTGAGTTGGTCCCGTTTCTGTCTCTACAATGTCTAACAATCGAGGTCAGTCTTTCCAAGGCAACACTGGGCATGGCCATCTTGACAGTGGTCTGGCTCTTTGTGCATAGCATTGCAAGCCGCCACAACTATCTCTCCCTTGGCGCGACACTGGCCTGCGAGACCTTTATTACCCTTCTATGGATCTACATCACTCTAGAGCAGTGCTCGAGCGACTTGACGGACGAAGAGCACATGAGTCAGTACCCATGGTTCCTGACGAGGGCTTGCTCGCGAGCGTGGGACGGCGCAGTGGCGGCCTGCCACACGCTGCGTGCGGGCTTCTACCTGTCACTGATGATTGTCTGCATGTTCTGCGGGCGCATCGTCCGTTCAATACATGCACTGTCGTCCTGTGGTCGTCCGAGGGAGCTTGGATATACAAAGGCTGGTACTGGCAGCAGCTACCATCTTGAAGTCGGGGAAGATGAGGACGAAGCGTTTGAGCTGCGCTCCTCTGAAGAGAATCGGCAGCGAGCGTTGCGGGATGCCATAAGCCCGGTCTTGGCATTTTTCCCTTCACGTTAAGCGTGGTCCCTTGATGGGGCCTTTCTGAATGCGCATGTCCATGCGTGCATGTGGGAAGCGTGGTGGGCAGGGGTGGACTGGCGCAATCATGCTCATAGCGAGTTGGCGGCGCGAGAAGCTTCTCCATTGTTCGCAAGTACATAGCAGTAGCAAGATACCCAACCCAGACCTTCCCAGTATTTAAATTACGCAGGCATTGACAACCACCTGCTCACCTCAATCCAGAACTCCCATAGCAACCAGTCCCAGCCCGCACACCATGGGTGCATAACCCCAGTGGTCCCATTCACCAAACCCATTCATCTTACACACCGTTCCGTCAGCAACCGCCACCGCGCTGACGGCGATGAGTATGCCGCCCGCTGCCTTGCGCGCCCCAAAATACAGCGCTACCCAGACGGCGACACCCATAAAAATGTCTCTCACCCCGTAGACGATCATGAGATATGTGACCAGTTGCTCATCGCCCGGCGTGCGGAGGTTCTGAAAGTAGAAGAAGCCCAGTGCATGTTCCGGTCGGAGGAGGCAGTTCACGCCGAAGGCGGTGGGGATGATGCCAGAGACGTTGGCGAGGACGCTGACGATGCGAGACTGGGAGATGGGCATGACGGCTATTGGTGATGTTGGAAATGCTCCTGCGTTGGTTCTTGTATCGTGATGAATCAATCGACTGACTGCTGACCCAATCACAACGACCAGATGTGCATTTTATAGTATGGAAGTTGATCGGATTTTCGGCTCACGGCGTATCTGCGACAGGCAACGGACAAGTTGCAATGTCCGGCCCGGCGACTGAAGTGAGCGTGAGTGGAGATCTCACGTCAGCATCACGCGAAGCAATTGGCTTCCGCGACATCATAGAGAATCCATGTTCTGTTTGCTACTAGTTGCATGTGCGGCTGTGAGTCATGTACACAAGTATGTCAGTGCGGCCGCCGCCAGCCAGTCCCGACACCAAAAGGACACAATTACGGTCGCCAGCGGAATGCTGGGTGCTTCCAGTCAAGGTCCTCAATCTGGGCTTGCGTCAGCCCGCTCAGCTCCTCATCGATATCCAGCTCCTCCCTCTTCTTGTTGTCCCTCTTCATCCACAGCAGCGTGAGCGTGCTCAGGACCAGGATGGTGCTGGCTGTGGCGAGGTTGAGGCCGTTGCCGATGGGGAAGTTGGGCCCATCCCAGGGCAGGAAGCTCCACGAGCTGATCAGCCCACCGACGTTGCCAAACATGACGTTCATGCCGATGCCGGCGCTACGTGCGGTGTCGCTGACCACGTTGGCCGAGACCTGGGCGTTGCTCAGGGGGCCGAGGATGAACGCAGAGGACGCGATGAGGAAGGTCGCGGCGTAGCGGGCCGTTCCGTTCTCTGTGCCCAAGAAGATGCAGTAGCCGACCATGACCAACGGGGCGGCCAGGATGAAGAAGATTTGGCGACGGTCGATGCGCCATGAGACGAGTGGCAGCATAAGGACGAAGAAGGCGCCGACCACGTAGGGCGGGACTGTGTATAGCTGCTTTTGCACGGTGGACGCCTCGGGGTAGATACTGCTGACAATGGTCGGCGCGAAAAAGGCAAGCCCTTGCACGGTAATGTTGTTCAGAAGGAAGATCACGGCCGTGCTTAGGGTGATAGGGCATAGCATGCCCCGAAGTAACTTGGGCTTGTCGATCTTGTCGAGGACGACCGTCGAGCCGACCCTTTCGGACTTGACGCGATCAATAGCGAGCCTCTTCTCCTCGGACGATAGCCACCGCGCGGTCTCGGGACGGTCGGTTAGGGTGATGAACCCAATCAGGGCGATGCCAATGGTGATGATGCCCTCGATGGCGAAGATCATGCGCCAGGAGGTCACGGAGCCAAAACGATCCAGGGTCAAAATGGCAGACGCCAAAAGCCCGCCAAAAGCACCGGCCAGGGGCGCCATGACCATGTAGAGGCCGAGTCGGAAAGCCAGCTCATTGTGTCTGTACCAGCGGGAGAGGTAGTAGGCGATGCCGGGGAGCATGCCGGCCTCAAAGATGCCCAGCAGGAAGCGAACACCGGAGAGCTGCGGGACAGTGGTGACAAAGGCGGTGCCGAGCGATACGATGCCAAAGATTAGGGTGGTCAGTGGTAGGAACCAGCCGGGCCCCATCCATTTGCAGAGCAGGTTCGAGGGGATCTCGAAGATGATGTAGGAGACGTAGAAGATGGACACGACACTGTTGTAGTCGTAGCCGACCATGCCCAGGTCCCTCTCCAGGCCAGCGATTTTGGCATTCCCTGGGCAGTGTCAGTGATAGGCGCCTCAATGTTGCGCGTGTTCCATACCAATGTTGGCGCGGTCAATGAAGCAGAATAAGTACAGCAGGGCGACAGTGGGCACAATCATCAAGTCGATCTTGAGACGAAGTTTCCTCTCGGCGCTGGGGTCGTATTGCACCAAAGCATGGCCATACCTGCAGTTGTATGAATATTCTGCGCTCTGTAGATAGCATGAACCATGTCCCGACTTACTTGTCGGTAGCCGCCTGGCCCGACTCGGCAGCATTTGGAGGTGACGACTTCTGGTGGTGAGAAGCCACGTTTGTAATCTCAGCGCCCATTGCGAATCACTTCAAAGAGATATCCGGTATCGAGGGGCGGAACTGAGCAGGACGAGCGGTGGAGGAAGGGGGAGTGAGCAAGTGGGAGATGCGCGCCGGGCGTTTTTGACTGGGATGCCCGTCTCCTCAAATATGCTTGTTGAGCGTCAACGGCTGGAGAGAGAGCCGACGTGAGAGATGACGATCAGATTGGTCAGCGGCCAGCTGTAATGCTGAACAAGTCGGCTAAAGGAACGCAACTCGAAGCAAAGCAACATGAAACTTGCGTAGTTTACGGCCGACGGACATGAGTATCCCCCCAGGGGGTGAAAAAAAGCTGCCATCCGGCCTCGAGGGCCAGGCTGCGGGGGGCATTTGGGGGGCAAAAAGACTGTCTTGTAGCTTATCTCGCGACTGTCCAATCAGCTGCGGGTTAAAAAAAAAATAAACCTCCATGGCCGGGTTCGCGTGATAGAGCCTGGACGCTAAGCTAGCTGTGTGTTTGCGTGGTCTCGGATGTGGGGAGCGTTGGAGGTCTTGGATGACATCGCGAACAATTTGCCGTTTACCCCAGATTTTCGGCCGGACGCTAAAAGCGCCGCTGGGCGATTCAAATGGGGAAGTGTGAGCGATTACACACACACTCTTGGCTGGAATCGTTAGCACGTCGGTTTGGAAGGGGGGGGGGGGGGGGGGGAAGCTTGACGGGTATGCGGAGTCGTGTGTTCGGCAATTCAGATCGGCAGAGGGCGGCTGGCGACGCGGGTTACCCTGTGGCGCTTTTAGCCAGCGAGTTTGCCAGATAGCCGCTGTAGATTGCGGAGTCTTTTGCCAACGCTTGGGAGAATCAGCATGGCTAACTCATGTGTATCAGCGAGCAAAGGCCCCGATCCACGTGCGTTCATCAATGTGAACCGTTAGGAGCAAGCCTTAACATCAATCGATGCCTCTCGGCCATGCTTTCTCCCATCGCCGTCCAGCCGTGCTACGTATTACACATGTATGTTGTGCCTTAGTTATATGCTAGTACTATCCGTAGTTAGTCCCTACTGACGTTCCCCGAAGACCTGACCGGCCCACGACTTGGTATTCCAAAAATGTCAAACTTGGGAACAAGCATCGACCCCCAACGGCGGAACTCAACATAAGCGTAATTCAACTAATTCAATCGATATTGGTCAGCTGATCAATGGTACGTCGAACTACTGGATCGTACCATCGTCAATTCGGATCATGTTGGGCCATGACCACTCCCTTGGAAATCCAGAGCCTCTGATTGGATCCTGCCGCGCTATAGCCAATCAGCAAGCATCTGTTCTTCGCATGTTTCCGTCAGACTTGCCACTGTAGAACAAGACTAACACGAACTATAAGAGGAACGTCATTCGGAAGAAGTAGAAGCATCAGAGACTCTTCAGACACACCATTCTGCTTCTACCCAAATTCGATTCCGGAATCTCATAAAAAATACCATCCCACTTACTCCCAACCTTCACCATGGTCATCACCAAGTCCTCCACCTGCTGCGGCAAGGGCAACGTCGAGTGCGCGTGCGGTAAGCTCTGGACATTACAAAAATTACATGTCCACCCCTAACACGCACATAGCCAAGCAAGCCACTTGCTCCTGTGGCCAGCAATCGGCCCTCCACTGCAACTGCAACAAGGCCTCCATTGAGAACCAGCTCACCGGCCCTCGCTGCTCGTGCCGTGCTCGCCCAGCGGGTGAGTGCACCTGCGAACGCCAAGCCACTGAGAACGCCTCGGTGACCGGCTCTACGTGCGCCTGTGGCTCCCGGCCTGCCGGTATGTTTGTCGACGTCGGACTTGTGCCGCGATGGCTAACAGCGGCAGATGCCTGCACGTGCGAGAAGGCCGCCGACGGCGGCTTCAACCCGGCCAACGAGATTGACTTCACCACCAGGGCATAAGCGGTCCTGAAGGGATGTAATGTGAGAGAGATGAGATGTAGCGTGGCGGCGGTAGGGCGTTCGGTTGGCAATGGGGCGTATTGCGTACGTTGGAGGACGGCGCATAGGGCGGCGTTACGATATACTTTTTCGCATACCATACGGATACATACAGTGAACATTACACAACGATCCAAATCCAAGCTTGTCAGTCAAGTAAAGTCACGCATCGTATTGAAGCAACAATGACTCCAGTCACTACGGTCACGCAGCTTCAAATAGGGGTCGCTAGGCAGCTTAGGCTGCTGGGTGAATCCAAAGCCGCGTCGTGGCGGCGCTGTTCGTAGATTTACTTTCAATGTTCGCATCGAGGTTTTGGCAGAGCGATATCAAAGAGTGTTAGTAATAATGAACAGAGTTACCACCATTGGCGCGGAATGTCGAGTCTGGTTGTCCGTCCGTGACCCGTCCCACGCTGAGGCGTCGACCCGCTATTATTGACGCAGGCTTCCCGATCGGTGGCTCACCGTCGTAACTTTTTTCACAGCAACAGCGCGCATTCGTTCCCTCCATCACACCGTCACAAACACTTTGCTGATTGTCTGTCGGTGAATCAGGCTGCATTGTCTTCACTTGATTACCTGGAACTTGCATCGCCCAGCGAGCCACTTCCTTTGAGCGTCACCGTTATTGTGCAAAAATCACAGCGTTGCCCAACCTCGCGCGTGTCGCTCTTCCGCTTTCCAGCACCCGCATCGCGTCGCGTCTTGCCCCGTGCCCTACTGGCTACCACACAGCACCCATTGCACGTAAGACTCGACACCCACATCAGCACATATTCGCAATGGCTCCCCGAAAAGCATCAGCGGCAGCCAAAGCTGCCAGCGCCGACAGCAAGGTCACCAAGAAGACCGCAACTACCCCAGCTGCCAAGCGAGCTGCTACACCAAAGGCCTCTACGACCACCACAGCCACCAAGAAGGCGGCAGCCTCAAAAGAGGTCGCGCCAAAGAAGACCGCTGCGGCCAAGAAGGCCTCCACACCTGCTCCTGCGAAGCAGCGCGCTGGGTCTGCGAAGCCCACTACGAACGGCAACACAGTGGCTCCCAAGTCGAAGAAGCGCAAGGCTGAGGAGGACGAGGAGTCTGACGCCGTCCCCGAGACCAAGAAGGCTAAGAAGTCTGCTGCGAAGAAGGAACCCACCCCTGCCCCCACGGAGCCGGAGGACAAGCGTCCCAAGGTCGCCATCGGGCCCAAGATCAACGAAGCGCCGACCACAGTCCTCGATGTCTACGTCTTTGGTGAGGGTACTTCTGGCGAGCTCGGTCTCGGCAGCAGACGCGTCAACGGCAAGAAGCCGATTGACGTCAAGCGCCCCCGTCTCAACGAGAACCTGTCTGCCGAGAAGACCGGCGTCGTCCAGGTCTCCTGCGGTGGCATGCACGTCGTCGCGTTGACGCGCGACAACAAGATCCTCACCTGGGGCGTCAATGACCAGGGCGCCCTCGGACGCGACACCACCTGGGACGGTGGCCTCAAGGACATGGACAAGGCCGGCAGCGAAGACTCCGACTCTGAGGACGACGATGACGACACGGGTATGAACCCCCACGAAAGCACGCCCGCTGCCGTCTCCGAGGACTACTTTGCCAAGGACACCAAGTTTGTCCAGGTCATTGGGTGCGACAGCGCGTCCTTTGCTCTGACCGAGGATGGCCGCGTGTACGGCTGGGGCACCTTCCGATCCAGCGATGGTATTCTAGGTTTTACCGAGACAATCAAGATCCAGCACACCCCGATACTCCTCCCCTCGCTCAAGAACATCAAGTCCCTAGCCAAGGGTGCGAATCATGTCCTCGCCCTGGATCACAAGGGCAACGTCCTTGCCTGGGGCTGCGGTCAGCAGAACCAGCTCGGTCGCCGTATCATTGAGCGCAACAAGCTCACCTCGCTCATCCCCCAGGGCGTCGGCCTGCCTCGCGGCAAGATTGTTCGCATTGCCTGCGGCTCCTACCACAGTTTCGCCATTGATACCGCCGGCCAGCTCTGGGGGTGGGGCCTCAATAACTTTGGCGAGGTCGGTGTCGAGGGGAACGCGGGCGAGAACGACGCAGTCATCCTCCGTCCGGTCAAAATCACGGCCCTGACCGACCACATTATCCGTGATATCGAGGGTGGTGGCCACCACTCCGTTGCTTGCAACGACAAGGGCGAGCTGCTCACCTGGGGCCGCGTCGATGGCCACCAAGTCGGCATTGATCCCAGCACCTTGACAGAGGAAAATGCAATTTTTGATGACCGCAAGGTCCCTCGTATTCTCTTCGTGCCCACCGTGGTGCCTGGTAAGTACAACCTGTTTCACAGCCTTCTGTGTGTACTGCTAACATGACCGCAGACATCTCAAACGTTGTCGCTGTCGCCGCTGGCTTTGACAACTCCTTTGCCGTCACCGCCGATGGCCGCGCTTTCTCTTGGGGCTTCTCCTCCAACTACCAGACCGGCCAGGGCACCATTGACGACATTGAGAAGCCCACGCACATTGACAACACCGCCATCCGCGGCAAGAAGATCATTGGTGCCGGCGCTGGCGGACAGTACTCCATCCTCATCGGCAAGGCTGAGGGTGTCGTCAACGGCGCCTAAGGCCCACAAACCCTATACTACAATTATAGCCTGCGCTGGGGCATGCAGTGCATCCGCGACTCTATCGATGTAGAGCGATTTGTTTGAAAACCTGTGGCGTTGCGCAGGTCTGGGAGGCAATGGTCTGCTTGTTGTTTGTTGTTTGTTTTTCTTAACGTTACTGCACAAGAGAGCCATGCATGCTGTAATACTACGATTATACGCCTGATGAGAGGCCAAAAACGGGGACATAGACACGAACAAAGAAGGAAGCTTGGATGCGAATGGTGCAATGGTATCTTCATTTTCCCCTTGCACTGGTGCACGCTTAGTGAATGTCGTCTGTATCACATCTTCTAGTGTACCATGTCGGCCTGACTCGAGTCTGCGCTCCCGCTGCCAAAGGGGTTCCAGATAGCCACCGCTCGGCTGCTAAAGATGCCCATCAAACCAAACCCCACGTAGAACAAGGCCAGGGGATACGCTACCAGGGCCCGCATGCCTCTCATCCTGCCGACGGCGCAGAACATTCCGCTCGCGCTATATGTGCACCACAAGATGGCGGCCGACGTGAGGACGTGGCCAAACGGCGTGTTCATGGGCACGACGATGCCGATCAGACTGGTGGCGACCAACGGCAGCAGGCAGTACCCCAGCACGCTCGCCGACCGAGGAAACGTCAGTGTCGCCGAGAAGTGGCCGCCGCTGACGCCGCCGCCCTGCTGCTGGTCGGCGTAGTGGTTCTGGTACGGACCCGGCTGTTCTTGTGCGGCTTGGGCGTCGGTCGGCGACATGAGCGAGAGGATGATGTGGAGGGTGCACGAGCCGAGGACGGCGAGGCCGTAGATGTAGCCGAAATGGACCTGGCCCGAGAACAGCAGAAAGGTGCCGAAGAGGAGAAAGAAGAGGATGGGACCGGCGAGGTCGGAATCGTCCATGATGTGCTGGTTGATCGGGCGGAACGGGTTCAGCACGGCGAGGGTCTGGTTTGAGGAAATGGTTAGCTTCTGAGCACATGGATCGGAGACAAGCGAGGGAACACGCACCTTTGCCTGGATGTGTCCAAAGTTGACGCCGAGCTCCTCCAGCAACGGTGGCTCTTGGTCATACCCCTCCGTCGAGAATGCGGCGAGCCATCCTGTCCGTAGGCCACCCTGCTCGCCCATCCGTCCGCTCACACCGGGTCCAGCCCCGAAAGCTGGATTGGAGAAGCCAGAGGGCGTTGTCGACTGAACGAACCC
This sequence comes from Emericellopsis cladophorae, assembly GCF_022114955.1. Classification (NCBI taxonomy): domain Eukaryota; kingdom Fungi; phylum Ascomycota; class Sordariomycetes; order Hypocreales; family Bionectriaceae; genus Emericellopsis; species Emericellopsis cladophorae. The sequence continues at coordinate 51,140 of NW_026250954.1, read as the reverse complement.
ATAGCCGCCGGACTGTGGGCCGCCTGGTGGTGCTGGGGATGCGCCTGGTGCGCCGTAGGATGATGGGTAGAATTGGAGGTTTTGGGCGCCTTGCGGTGCGTAGCCGCCCTGTGGAGGGTGCTGGGCGTAGTAGTTGGCCATAGTGGCGGACTATCTGCTGGGAGTGATAACGGTTCGAAATGGACTGAGCCCGGCGGACGATGGGAGAGGAGGGGTCGAAAGTTGCGAGAGCTTGCTTAGTGACAGGGATGGCGATGATGGAGCTGTGCGGTGAGGACAGCTCAGTTTCGTGGTGGGACGGTTGCCAACAGTTGGTGCCTGATGACTAAGGCAACATGGCGATCCAAGTTGCGCAAAACCCACGCCAAGAAGTCAATACAAAAGCACGCTTTGGGGTCCAGGCGCTCTATAACTTGCTCAGAGGAATACTATGTTTGTACCTGAGCTGCTCAGCATATTATACCAGGTTGTTGTGCGCAACGCTGTTAGCGTTCTGTCTTGTGAACTGCACAGTCACTGCTCCCTACACTTGCCCACCATTCACAGCTCTCGTCATGGCCCTCGATGACGTGACAAAGCAATCAAAGTCTGCCTGGAGCTCGGGAAACCCTTCGAGGTACCTCATGCACTCCTCACGATACTCAGAAGCCATCTGTGCCCGCGCTTCCGGACCCTCTGGTACCTCGGTGACGGGCGTGGCCCAGAGGTTCGTCATCTTGTCAAATGTGGACATCATGGCTGAAAAGTCCCGAGCACGGAGTGTCGACTGCCCGCTGATTAGCTGTACTCTCCAGCATTCGTTGAGATAGAGTTGAGCATGCTCTGGCCTTGGTGACATAGCGCATGATGAAAAGCATGCTGTCGTCGGCATAGGGCTGGCAATGGAGCATCGCGTCGCTGAACTCCCTGGCGCGCGCCCAAGCGTCATCTTTTTGTGGTTTGTTTCCGGCCATCTTGGCGCGTCATGCCAAATGACTAGTCAATGCGATATGACAGCCTGGCACCTGCTATACGTACTCTGTGCTGATTGATTACAAATGCGATGCCCAAGGTCGGATGGCACACGGTAGTGCAAGATGCAATACCGCTTTATTAGCTTGTCATATCCCCGGGGTGCGAATCTGCGAGGGGTCACGCTCTGACACAGGAGCCGGGAGTCAACCCAGCGAACCCCAGAAAGTATAACAAACCCCAGAAAGTATAACAAACCACAGAAAATATAACAAACCCCAGAAAATATAACAAACCCCAGAAAATATAACAAACCCCAGAAAGTATAACAGCCGTACCCGTTACCAATCAACAGGTGGGTGGCATACGGCGAGAAGAGAGGGTTGACCGCTATAGGCGATCAATCACGAAGCCTCATTGCCGGCATCTGCTGATCGAGATCTTGGCCAAGGCCTTTATCAGCATCAAATACGAGGAAAGTGGATAGCCCAATTTCATAGCGTTGCGAGAGCATCCAGTATAAGTCCGACTGGACCCTCTCCATCTCTAATTTTGAAGATGAAGCACACCAGACACTCACCAAATCACCAATATGAAGGCTCGTCTGGTATTCTCCCATCTTCGCAAGCATCGCCGTGGCTAGCACCACACCGCCCACGAGACGTGGTTGTCTGGTTGTCTGGTTGTCGATGATGGAGCGCCTTTGGGACCAAAAGTTCGCCTTCTAGGTGCCCCAAGCGTTCCCGAGAACATCAGCGTGGACGTCAACTTCCATCTCTCAAGCACGAAGGATCACAAGAACCTTATCACCGAAGAGATCGCCAACGCCCAGTGGGATGTTTTATAACAGGCTTTTGCCAAATATGACATCCATCTCCGACTGAACTCTAGGACACGCGTTGTCGACGACATCATGGGGCAAGCATTCCTGCGCTATGAAGGCCCAGAACTTGGGTGGGTTTACGACGAGGAGGAACAGGCGTTCTACAAAAGCTTGCGCCTCGGTGGATATGGCGCCCTCAACATTCACTTCTTCAGCGACTGCCCCCCCGGTGCAAACGGCTACTGTACCTTTCCGACGGTGATCGACGGCAGTGATGACTTTGCCTTTAGGCAAGACGCTTGCCAGCTCAGCGCGATGACCATGCCGGGCTTCACCGCGGAACAAGGAGCCTTTGAGGAATGGAATTTGGGCCATTTGGCGGTTCACGAAGCTAGACATTGATTTGGTCTCAACCACACTTTTGCTGGAGGGTGCTTCGAACCTGGTGACTTTGTGGCTGATACGCCAGCCCAGTGGACTCAGATCCATGGCTGTCCTGTGGCCTCCGACAGCTGCCCAGATAGTTTTGGTCTGGATCCCATCCACAACTAACGTGGGATACACGGATGATAAGTGGTAACTCAACCCATTGTCATTGTGACCACGAGTGGTAAACTGAAATGTTCCAGCACAAGCGGGTTCACCGAGGGGCAAAGGGAACGTATGCGCAGTACGTTCGAAGCGTATAGGGTCGGCGCATAGTTCTTATATTGAACAGCAACTGCAAGATGAATGTTAACATTCTGAATAGCAACTCGTTCTCCTGATCTGGTCGCAGCTGATGGAGTATGTATTACGGGTCGAAGTTGAGGAGCAAAGGCGAGCCAGAATGGAGGCATGTTCAATCAACACACTCTGCACCACTCAAGAGGCTCTGACTCGGCGTGGCTAGGTTGTCAGGATCATTAATCTATTCCAAAGTTTGTGAGTGGAGAGAACAATAGCAACAGCCCCTACCGCATGTGCAGCAAGGACTGCATCGACACTGGCAAATCAGCATGGATCCCACTCAAGGGGTGTGCAGCCAACAGAAACAAGAACCTATTGATGGCATTCTATCACCGGAATGGGAGTACAATGGTGCCTAAACAAAAGAGCAATAGCGGGCATAATGGGGGCTCTTAGACAAGCCCGGCCAGGCTAAATAGTCCTTCTACGCTCTTTGTCCGCAAGTGCTAATGTTAGACTGTGCCTCTTCAATCTCACCACACCAGCCATGGTCTTTTCTCAAGCCACAATCGCCATTACGGGGTCTGGGGGAATAGGCACGAGCATAGCCCGTCGCATTGCCAATGGTCGACGCATCTTCTTGTCGGACGTTTCACAGGTGAACCTCGACTCTGCTGCTGAGACGTTGCGCCGAGATGGCCACAGCGTGGAGACACACATCGTCGACGTCTCCAAGTACGAACAGGTCAAGGCTTTCGCTGACGCAGCTGCTGCCTCTGGTACGCTGCAAGCTGTCGCACACACAGCTGGCGTGTTTCCCAGCCAGGGGTCGATTGCTCAGATCATGGAAGTCGACTTACTAGGCACGGCCAATGTGCTCGATGCATTCTACGAGGTAGCCATGCCAGGGCAATCAATTGTCTGCGTCGGCAGCGGCTCGGCCCACGTCATGAAGGAAGAGGTTCCATTGGAAGTGCTGGACCATCTCGCTCGCGCCCCCCGCGACTCTCTACTTTCGCACCCAGGCATCCAAGCAACTGTGAGCCCTCTACTCGCGTACCAGATTGCCAAGCGAGGCAGCCTCGCCCGCGTGCAGCTGATGGCCAAAGCATTTGGCTTGAAGGGCGCACGGATCAACATCATCTCCCCTGGCATGATAGCAACAGAGAGGGGCAGGCTGGAGTTGGAAGGCGACATGTTGCGGGCGTACATTGAGATGCTCACAAAAGAGTCTGCCATGGCCAGGCTTGGTGCCGTGGACGATGTGTCCAACTTGGTCGAATTCTTGATTTCGGACCGAGCATCCTTCATCTCGGGCGCGGACATTGTCGTGGACGGTGGTGTTGCTGCAGCGCAACGTTGGAAAAGGGAATGATATGATTTTGGAGCAGGTGGGACGTTTCTGGGCGCTTTGGCAGCAACGAGTACTCGCGCAGTCCCATGACACATTGCTTTGACCTTTCACAGCTCCCTGAGTCGGTTTGGTTGTCCAGGGAAAGGGAGTGACTGGGACGGCCGGGGACATGAGCAGTCGATACTGAATTTCAATTTTAGTCTCAAGTTCATATCTTCCCAAGTTCTTTGGGGGTTGAATCCCAGCAAGTCCAAGTTGGAGCCTGGCTAGCACCTGCCCAGTCAATTGACCTTGTTGAAGTGATGTGGTTGGATAGAATCTCGAAAGCGGGAAGGATGATGGAGTCAGTCATACGTGTAAGGAGCATGTCCAATCCAGATTTGAGCTCGTTGTGAGGTGATTGAAACATCATAACCGCGAGAGGCTAATGGCGACAAGATCGGTTTGGTCCCGGTAGTGTAAGCCTGTCTGGAGTTGGAAGCTGCTTTCGACTCTGGCAGTGATACTAATTCTGTACGAGATCAAGGAGGAGCCTTCTTGGGGGATTTGCCTCTTGTGCCCGTCATTGCATTGTGAGCTCGCATACCTAGGTGCGGAAGGCGAGGGTTTGAACGCTTTCTTACTTGGAGTGAAAGCTTCGCCTGGTGATGTTTACCCTCATCGGACATCCCCTTTATAAAGCGTGCTCTCCCCACCAGCTCGACTCCGTGTCTACGCAACAACAATTTGAAATCCATCAATCGCGACATCGTCTCTACACAAACAGTCTCATACGTCATACATTCATCACAAAAGCAAAGATGCTCTTCATCTGTTCTGCTATAACTTTCTGTGGGATCACACGGATGGATTCTTTCCGGCTCTGCTAACCTTCCAGTGGCCGCCTTCGCCTTGGCAGTACCCCCGGCTCATCCTCTCTTGGAGCCAGAGCATAGAGATGACGTCGACAATGGCCAGAAGAAGGGCTTCCGATACATCACGGCTTGGTGTCGGTCGGATGAAGAGTGTGCCAGTGGCTGCTGTGCGGCCATTTCTCATGATGAGGCAATCTGCTCTGCCCCCTTGGTTGCCTACATGGAAGGCAAATACGGTTGTGGCTTTGGCGATTCCACGAAGAAGATTGCCCATGGTATTGATGTCACCCTGCCGGGGTTCAACAACGTCGGCACTGGAAACAAGGTGCGATACATCACCGGTCAATGCTGGAGTGACGATGATTGTGAGAGCGGATGCTGTGCTGGACACAAAGACCAAAAGGGGGGGTTTTGCTCCGCCAAGTTGATTGCGGAACAGGATGGCAGGACTGGCTGCGGGTATGTGGAGTAGACCAATTGGCGCTGTACACAAGATAGGAATCACAACACACGTAGGGGCTTGAATTGGAACATTGTCGCTGTCCAGCCTCACTTGCCGCGTTGAATGCCAACCTAATGTTCTTCACGCCAAACGACTCGCCGAAAATAAAGAAATCTAAAGAATGAACCACAGGGACACAAAGCCATCGATTCTTCTTTGTTTGTTGACGGGAGAGTATCGAAGCCTTCAGCCCTGCACGGACCCGGACCCATGGCGAACCTTGCCACAGGAACAAAGACGATGCAACAGGTTATAAGATGCTCAAACCAGCTCTAGAAAATGTGTCAAGACGAAATGAACCCGAAGCCTACCGCAAGTGATCCCCTGGTCAGCTTACACTTCCCTATCGCATATCTCTTTGTCATAATAGCATTTCCATGCCCAATGCAATGAACGATTACTTACAGTCGGACGAGAAGCAAGTCGAGATGCAATGTGAAGATGTGGGACAGAAAGCCGTCCACGCGCTGCAGTTCACCAACACGGAGTGGGACTTTTGGCTACCCACCCTCGAGGAAGCTTACGAGACGTGCAGCTTCGATACCACATCTCTGAGAAAAAGAACGTACGAAGAGACATTGCGTAGACATGCATCAGTGGCAGGTGTTGATGGCATGTTCGTCTACAATCGGCCGTGCTCCCGATCAACGACCGCAGGTGAAAAAGGCTCCATGATGATCAACTACTACAACGACGAGTCTAAGAAAGCACTAAAAGTCGTAGCCATACGAATTGGCTTGTATCAGAAGGACGGCTCAAAGAAATTCAGAACCGCCACACGCACGAGCATCAGGTGGGCAGCCAGTGAGACGGCGGATTACAGCACATTTATGGATATGGAGATCATCGAAGGTCGACGCAGCGTCGCTAGGTGGCCCAAGTCAGCCTACAAATTTGCTCCTGATGATTATCCAATCGCCACACTGGAACTTTCTCCGAGCATCAAGAAAAAGCAAAAGCACGCGTACAGACATGCGCAGAATTCCGATGTTGCCGAGAAGTTGGAGCAGGATGAGCAATACCTTATCGTCAGCCATCGACGCAACAAGATACTCGCAGAGCAGCTCAGTGAGTCGAAGAGAAAGACTTTAGAAGCAAACGATTTCAAGAAGAAGCACAACGCCACCAACACCAAGCTCAGAGCCGAGAATAAAGACCTCAAAGCCCAGCTACAGAGGCATTTGAACAGCGCCAAGGACATGGAGCGCCTCAGAGACGAGCTACTGGGGACGAAAGAAGCCTTTCGTGAGCTTGAGAAACAGTACAATGAGCTTCTCGAACTCGACGATGCTTCTGTGAAGAAGCCAAAGACAAAGGGTAGGAAAGCGATGACAAAGAAAGTAGTCCCGAAAAAGGCTGGAGTTATCGAGGCTGAGGTCGAATTTGAGACCTCAAAGATCCAATACGCGGCCCCGAGCACACTTGTAGAGGAATTGGAACCAGGGAGCGCAGAACTCAGTGAATCAGATGACGAAATAGGGGAGGCCGAAGATGCACCAACACAGGAACCTGTTCCCAGCGCTCCTCTTACGGATGGAGAGACTCCTCCTAGTCGTAATTCTTCCTTCTCTACTGTGCAGTCAGCTGGTGAGGATGTGGACATGGATGATGCGCAGGAAACTGGAGAAGAGAGGCCTGAATCTGTGACATCAGACTCAGACATGTCCGACCGATCAGAGGAGGAGGCCGCAATTACTGAAGCAGTCGATTCAAGGTCAACCGCTGAGGTGACTTCGGTTGCAAAGGAGAGCCAGGCCATGGCACGAAGTACCACTGGTGGAAAGTCAGTTGGCGGCAAGCGAGCTATACCAAAGGCTAGGGAGGATATCCACGAGGGGCATGTAGCCGGGAAGACTGTTGCTGGCAAGTTTCCGCAAAAGTCTGTGCCCGTTCAAGAAGCCACTCTAGACATGATGGCGACCGACGAACCATCTTGCGGCGATGGCGGTAGCTCACCACTAGAGGTGGAAGTCGAACAAGGTGAAAGATCACCCCCCACAATCAATTCTCCTGCACGGGGATGCGAGACATCGCCGGCGCCCGTTGCTTCTCACTGTCCAGAAAATGAGGCGGGAAACGAATCAACAGTGTCACAACCGGGCGCAGTTCATGCCAACGCTCTAGCCCGCGAGGACGGCCAGTCTCCTGAGCGCAATGAGCCCGAGGATGTTACGGAGACTCCCGAACCCGATGATAAGACAGTGGGCACAGCCATTGAAGGGTCTCCGGTCGTAACTGCTGGAGACACTGGAGAGGGAATGCCTCTTGATGAAACCGCAAAAAAGATCCACTCTGATTGCGAGGTTCTCGCTGAGCCAGACTGCATTGACGCCAGGCGTGAGGGTTCAAGCACCCCTTGCCCCGAAGCAGGGGAGGCCACTGAAGTCGCTCCCGCAGCGCCTGGGACTGGGGTGACTGGAACACCTGGCGCCCATCAACCAGGGGAATTTAAAGATGAAGTAAGTGATTGCAATATCCGTGGGGATGAAGAGGGCGGGCATGAGCGCAGAAGCTCTGCTGAGCCGGCCGACATGTCAAGCGGTACCTCTCCAGGATCTCTCCCGGAAACATCGAAGAAACGACCGCGCTTTTCCATGGATGAGGACGAGGTCGGCGACTGTGGCGAAGACGCTAGATTTGCAGCAAAGAAGCCTCGATTAGGCGAGGAGAGGAGTGCGAACGAGGAGATGGCTGAGGCTAGGTAAGAGTAAAGAGCCTTGCAGACGGAGATTTTGATAGATAGGCAATCAGTAAACAGGATCGTGTGAATATTCAGTGGAACCCATGTTCCTGTGCGTTAGTCGAGGAAAACTTGACAGTTATAGTGCAACCTAGCCTCTTCCACTGTGTACTCCGTAGATTGTATCAAATGGCAGCGTCTTCAAGTTTTGCAAAGATCAAGCGTCGGAGTTGAGTCCTGGACTCCAGAGACGCGGTTGTTGAAGTCGCGAATGGATGGCGACTATAGGGTAGGCGCGCATCAACCCTGTCCCCAAAGGCTTAGTCATGGCAGCAAATTCTCACCAAAGTCAGTTCAACAGCCTCCAGACGAACAGACACACTTTCATCAGTTCAATTCGAGAATTGGTCAAAATGCTTCCTCCTCGTTCCTTACTATAGTTCCTTTCAAACTACATGTATTTCTTACTTCTTTGTTACATGATCGACGACTCCGTTGAGGGTTAACTTTGCACGCACGCATAAGCGCATGCCAACTGGAACGATGCGACCATGGCCAACCAACCCCATCACTTGATCATCGACCCATGGTCGCAAGGCCTAAATGTCATGCGCGATGTCTTCTCACGCTGGTCCCGACTGGACATCACGCAGGTCGGCTCGGCGATTGCCATTGTCGGCACAATTCCCACAGCAGTCCGACTCATGGGTCGCGTCTGGCGAGAAGCCTACCATTGGGTTCGACTATGCTTCCTCGCCGAAGTGAAAATCCCAGGGGGCGATCCACTCAACCGGAGCGTAGTGAAATGGCTCCTAGAAAAACGACCGCGGCATCATCGATCATTCACTGGACGGACCCAGGTCCAGCACGCTCGCTCAACCCCCGATCTCGGGGCGGCCCTGAAGAAGACGCGCCACCAGGCGCAGTACTGCCCGCATTGGCACTCGCGCTGGTTCTTCCAGCAAGGTGACTTTTTCATTGTCAACCGCGCGGCAGATAGTTTCAGCGCGGCGCTCTCGGATCCGAGCTACGACGGGATTGGAGGCGAGGAGCTCACAATCAGCTGTCTAGGCTGGTCCGCAGCACCCGTCATGCGCTTCATTGAAGAATGTCGCGCGTATACAGACCGACAGGCGCAGTTCTTCGTCATCATCTACGCACGCGATCGGTACGGCCTTGCCTGGAAGCCTAAAACGAGGACGCCGATCCGGCATCTTGATACGGTGCATCTGGACAAGGACGTGAAGGACTGCCTCATATCGGACGTGCGCAACTATCTGGACCCCAAGACGCAGAAGCGGTACCAGAGCCGGAGTATGCCCTACCGGAGAGGGTACCTCTTCTACGGCCCGCCAGGTACGGGGAAATCCTCATTGTCTGTGGCGATTGCTGGCGAGTTCGGACTGGACATTTATGAAGTCAAAATCCCGATGATTGCTACGGATGCCGATCTGGAGCACATGTTTCAGGAGATCCCGCCCCGATGCGTTGTGCTTCTCGAGGACATTGACGCCGTGGGTGTCGATTGCGCAGCCTCGGACAAGTCATCCGCGAGTCAGGACGGCAAAGAGCCCATGCCGAATTGCACAATGTCCGGTCTGCTCAATGTGCTTGATGGCGTGAGCTCTCAGGAGGGCCGCATCGTGATCATGACCACCAACCGGCCGGAGCAGCTGAACAGCGCCCTCGTGCGCCCAGGGCGCGTCGACATGAAGGTGCTGCTCGGCAACATTAGCCAGGCGTCGTCGCAGGAGATGTTTCTTCGCATGTTCGCCCCGGAGCTCGGCATCGCGCAGCCGTTGGATTCGGAGGAGCTGCTGGCGCTTGCTGCGCAGTTTGCCAGTCAAATCCCCGAGGACACGTTTACCCCTTCTTTTCTGCAGGGATTCTTTCAGCTTCACCTGGACTGTCCCCGTGAGGCGGCGGCCAGCATTGGACCGTGGGTGCAAAAGGCACTTGCGCGTGGCGTCGAAGGGGACTTTGAGATGGTCAACCGCAATAAGAACGGTTGACAGTGTATATACACTGTATATTGCCTGTAATGTATTGTAGAAGGTTGGGCGTCATGTTTCCTGGATAATGCATGTCAAGGGTTGGGGATACTTTTGAATGTATCATGGGACTTTTTGCGGCTTTCAACGCTCTGCATGGTCCTATCCGAAGTACTCCGCGCATTTCCAGGTCCATGTGGACTTTCCTCACTATGGAGCTCCCTGTTTAGCCCATCTTGCCTCGTGGATGGCCTTGATCTCCCCGACCAAACTATCGACAGGGCCGTGCCACTTGATACGCGTAGTGATCTCACCAATGCCCAACGGCTTGACCGGACCGAGGGGAAACCCAGCCAGCCTCATCCAATGATCATACTGTTTCGCTGATGCGATGAAGACAATGTCTCCCAGGCCACACCAGGCATGGGCGGCGGAGCACATGGGGCAATGCTCTCCGGTCGTGTAGCACGTCGTTGAGGCGCGCTCATCCGCCGTCAGATTGAGCATGGCCCATTGCGCGAGAGTGAATTCCGGGTGAAGGGTCGAGTCTGGGTGAGCGCCAGTGCCATCGAGACCTGTCCTGGTGCGGTTTCGGTCGGTCTTGATGATGGTACCCTGGGCATCGACGAGGCATGATCCAAATGGTGAGTCGCCTGCGTCAGAGGCTTCGCGGGCCAGGGCAAGACAGGTTTGGAGAGCCTCTTGATGCAAAGAGCTTGCCATTGTGAGTGGAGGGTGCTGTTGCGCAATGGTCTGGTACGTGGCAGGCAGTTGCAGGTAGCTGATAGCGGTTAGTTGGGCTGGTGCCGATAGTGACTGGACGCCTGAGGCTGCCAAAATGATGTCGCCGGTCGGCCTCCGCAATTGTCCCCGCCTTTATTACGGTCCGCCTCCAGAGTCCAGAGTCCAGACTCCAGACTCCAGACTGGAAACCGGACTCGAACGTTAAAGTCGCTGAGATGAGTCGTGTGCTCTATGTTGACAGCTGAGACTAGCATGTTGACTACATGTAGACGACTGTTCCCCAATGCATGATACCGATATCTCAGCCCAATGCCTCGCCACACCTTCCTGTTCTTCTTTTTTTCTCACAAACACACCCTTGAGGCACTCCCCAGTTGAAGCATACAGCCTCATGTCTTTCCAAAACACCTTCACCTTGACTGCCAAGACAATCTTGGATCGACTCGATTCGGTAGGGTAACCCCCCTCGGAGTCCCGGACTGCACTTCAGCGGGAGTCTGGAGACCCATGATGCATGCAGCATCACCCGGCCACCCCTCCGGAAGCATACTTCCCAACCCCAGATCCTCGAAGGCGGGGGAAGCCAGGGATCAACACGGGGTAGCGGCACCTCGGGAGATCCAAGTCGACCAGTAACGCACTAGTTCGTCACCATCGTAGACATATTCAGACATTTGGAAAGGGGAACTCGATCTTCTGGGTGGTGCCTCGGCGAACTTGTGGGCTCCATGTCGTGATGGATGGACACGTGAGCCAATGGCTGGAGTCTATCAAGGTCTGATGGACAGCCAAGTGTGAAATGCGGCCGAATCAAGCAAACCAGACAGGAGGTTGCGTGTATCCTGTTAGACTGGTACGTACGTACGTAGACACATACAAAAAGCAGTCGTGGCAATAACGCCTCCTCTTGTCTACTTGTCACTCAATCCCAATCTCCTCATCCATCCACTAACGTCTCCATCACTGTCCTCAAGCACTCCAGCAGATATCGCCCAAACCTCTGATCACGCCACCATGTCCGCCCTCGAGGATGGCAAAGAGTACGACATCATCTTCGCCGGCGGGGGCACGGCTGCGTGCGTGGCAGCTGGACGTCTGGCCAAGGCTGACCCTAACCTGTCTATTCTTCTCGTGGAAGGCGGCAAGAACAATCTGAACGACCCAACGGTGACCAATCCAGCTATATTTCTTGCCCATCTTGCTCCCGACTCGCAGACTGCCATCTTCTACAAGGGCAATAAGGAGAAGGCGCTCAATGATCGCGAGGCCATTGTGCCCTCCGGCGGCATCCTTGGCGGCGGCTCCTCCATCAACTTTATGATGTACACACGAGGTTAGCATTCCTCACCTACACATATTGCTTTGGCCATGAGTTGACGTGTCCGCAGCACAGGCGTGTGACTTTGACTCATGGAACACCGAAGGCTGGGATGCGGCCAGTCTGATCCCACTGGCCAAGCGATTGGAAAAGTACCACCCCAGCGATCCATCCGTGGACAAGGAGCTCCACGGCTACGATGGCCCCATCAACATCACGCACGGCGACTACGCTCCCAAAGGCCCCCAGGACGACTTCCTGGCGGCAGCGGAAGCCCTCGGCCAACTGGAAGTCTTTGACCTCCAAGACTTCAAGGCTACCGGTGGTTTCTCCCGGTGGGCGCGCTACGTCTGCCCCGAAGGCAAGCGACAAGACGCCGCCCATCGCTATGTGCACCCGTTGATGGCCTCGGGTAACTACCCCAATCTTCACATCCTGGTCGAGAGCAAGGTGCGCAGGGTGATCTTTGAGGGCAACAAGGCTACAGGTATCGAGTACGAGCCTGCAGTTTCGTCGCAGCCGAGTATCGGCCTCAGCAAGAAGGTCGTCTCGACTGTCAAAGCACGAAAGTTGGTGGTAGTATCCTCCGGTGCTCTTGGCTCCCCGTCCGTCCTGGAGCGCTCGGGCATCGGGGGTGCCGAGCTCCTGAAAAGCCTCGACATTCCAGTCGTGTCGGAGCTACCTGGTGTTGGTGAAGATTACCAGGATCATCACCTCCTCCTTTACCCCTACAAGGCCAACCTCAAGCCAAACGAAACGCTGGATGGGCTTCTGAGTGGCCGAGTGGACTTTGCGACGGCTGTTCAGGAGAAGAACCCCCTGCTTGGATGGAACGGAATCGACGTCTGCTCCAAGGTCAGGCCCACCGAAGACGAAGTGGCGGAACTTGGCCCCGAATTCAAAGAACTCTGGGATCGCGACTTTAAGAACAGACCAGAGCGTCCATTAATGCTCATGGGCGTCGTGTCCTCCTTCTTGGGCGACCACAAGGTGCTCAACGAGGACAAGGATGGCGTGAGCCAATATGTCACTATGGGCACGTACTCAGCCTATCCGTACTCTCGCGGCAACATACACATTGTCTCGCAGAATGCGCAGACGCCCGCTTCGTTCAACACTGGGTTCTTGTCTCACCCTGCCGATCTCAAGAAGCAGGTCTGGGCATACAAGAAGCAGCGCGAAATCTACCGCCGAACCAATGCGTTTGCAGGTGAGCTCGCCATAGGCCACCCGCAGTTCCGCGCGGGCAGCAAGGCAGCCTTGAGTGAAGGGCCACTATCCCCCCATGGCTTCAGCAGCATCGAGGAGAGACGCAAGCTGAAGCCCATTGAGTACGATGCCGAAGATGACGCGGCGATCGAGGACTGGATCAGGTCGAATCTCAACACGACCTGGCATTCCCTCGGTACATGTCGCATGGCACCCAAGGAGAAGGGTGGTGTCGTTGACAAAGATTTGAACGTGTACGGGACTGCTCACCTCAAGGTGGCGGGTAAGTTCATCTCTCTATCATCTGGAGCTCTTCGAAGATGGGCACTGCACTGACATTTACAAGACATGTCCATCGTTCCGGAGAATGTTGGGGCCAACACCAACAACACTGCGCTCGTGGTGGGTGAAAAAACAGCCGACATTATTGCCAGTGAGCTTGGCTTGAAGGTATGTACTTTGTTCCTTCAAAGTGTGAAGCAAGGCTGACAGCAAGCAGATTGAGCAGGGTGTATCTGCCAGGCTTTGATTTTGTGGCAGCATGTATACTTGGAACGATACCGATCGCACATTTGCTATAGGTCCGTTGGAGATAGCATGAACAATGGTCTGATAAATTCATACTTCTTTAATATGTTGTGACGGAGAACAAGTCGGTCACGGTGTGAGTGTTGCTTCAAAACGGGAAATTGACACCGTCTCCCAAATATCTTGATCAACTACAGTATCCTATGAAGAGAATTTCCCACTGACACAGCCCATGTTCATCTCTCAACGACGCCACTGATGTCACAACCGCCAGTGTTAGCGCTCTTCCATGCTATGAACTGCCCAATTAGTTGCTGTAGGCGTTGATGGCCTTCTCGATGGTGTCATTCAGATCGGCAACGTCCATTTTGGCACCCTTCTGACAGGTGGGCACGAGCATGATGATTCCCTCTGCGAGCGTGTCCACAATGTTCTCCAGTTCCCGGAGGACAGTGGCAACGAGTGGGCCGGCAAAGGGCACAATGTTCAGTAGGCCAGCCTTGCCGATGACAATTTCGAGGAGGTTCTTGTGGACCTCGACAAAGCTCGTAAGTGCTGTGCAGATGGCCGACTGGTCGTCTTCCTCAAAGTCGTCCTCGGGCATGTTTCCATCCAGCGCAGTGACAGTCTGGGTGGCAGTGGTCACGATGCCGCCGAAGCTCCTTGCGAGTGTCTGTGTCACGCATTAGCACTCCCTGAGCGTAGTGGTTCATGGACGAAGGCTCAGTCACGTACGAGGAAGCCAGAGGGGAGGGAAAAAGGGTTGCTGGTAATGCTCTGCGCGACGTCGGTGGCGTCCTGGGAGAGATCCGTAATGTCTTCGATGCTGGTGACGACCACCTTGGGCGAGATCTGCGCTGTAACGGCGGAGGCCGAGAGGATGGCAACGAGAGCGGGGAGAATTTTGAACTGCATGTTTGCGGCTGGAGATTGGAGATCTAAGCTTGAGGATGGGAAGACGTTTGAATGTGTGGGAGTAGTTTGCTTGAGGTTGCAGTTGATACCACGGCACATATTCGCTGCGGATGTTGAAGGTATATATATACTGATTCGCATATCCCAAGTGAAGGCGACAGTCATTCTTGCCGGCTGTCAGTGACCACAGATACCGACGGGGCATTCCATCGATCTCCATATCGAAACGAAGCGGGAGGCAATCGTAAATTCCCCGTCAAGAGACACACTATGAGGCTCCTCTGAAGCAAAGACAAACGATTGTTCATGTAAAGGAATGCCGATCCGGCGAGGCTTGCTATAGTGACAGCCGTAGCTGCCGTGAACGCTCCCTATTCCATACCAAGAACTGTGGCGGAATCCTGAGGGGCCGGCAGCTCTCAGCGACTGGCAGCGGGCGGGAGTTCCCGAGCCTAGCTGAATGACTGAATGGAGCATGATCTGCAGGTACATGTCTAAGAATCGGAAGTTGTCCAAAGGGCGGTTGAGCACGAATGGAATGTGCTGGGCGGGACATCGAAATTGGTTGATATGCACTGGCCTGCCGCCCTTGCAACCAAGTTTCAGGGTGGAAGAAGCCATTCAATGCCGAAATTGAGCCCAAATTTTGTTCCTTGAATAGCCTGCTCGACGCTGCAATCGGCAACTTCCAATCTCGCAATGACCCCGGGACAATATCGACAAGGAAGATTGGGCGGCCGGTCTATTCGACTCAGGCCCAGAATCCCCCGGCCAGTATGTGAGGTTGTCGCCATATCAAGTGCCCCAGCCGTAGTGCAAAGGTGCGTGTGTGCAATTGGTGGTTAATAGAGTGGCAGTCATTGATTCAATATCCCATCGTAGTATTCACCAGCCCGAGAGCAGGCTAGAAACGTGGAGTTTGTGTGCTTCTTCCTGATCAAGATGCATCGCCGGCTGATGTATCGCCGGCAATAGTTGCGTAATGTGACTATATCCGAGTTCCTTTGCTAGGTCCGCGGGCCCCTGGCCGGCCTTGTCCTTCGCATAGGCTTCCACCCCAATATCGAGCAGGATCTGTACTAAATAGCTCTTGCCCTCCGATACTGCCCATGACAGTGGAGTCCGACCTTTCTCTCTGTCTTTGATCTCAATGTTTGCCCCATTGTCGAATAGCAGCCGAATAACAGCTCTGTAGTGAGTGTGGTCCGGACGCTTAGGACAAACGTCGCCCGGTTCATCGGGATCAGGATCTGGACCAAGTAGATATTCCGCCTCTAGGTCAATGTGTGTGTTGGGTGCGACCACCTGCATGAGAGGGGTCCAACCCTTCTCATCTGTGGATTCAATATCTGCCCCTTTTCGTAACAAAATCTTGATGCTAGCTTCATCAAGCATCAGGGCAGCCCACGAGAGAGGGTTTCGGCCATGCTCATCTCGCGAATCAAGGCCAGCTCCCATGTCGACCAAGGTCTCAACGATATCAGCAACTCCGTTCGTAGCCAGCGTCAAGTATGAGGCCTGGTTCCCGGTCGTGTTGGATTCTTTGCTCAGAAGCATCTCCACCGCTTTCTTTCGTCCCTGCACAGCCGCGAACAGTAGTCGTGTCGGGCTGTACCACTCACGAGGCTCGAAGCGCGCTCCATGGTCGATTAGCTGCGCAGCTGCCATCCCACGTCCCTTTTGAATCGATACAAATAGCGGCGTCCTACCCTCCTTGTCTTTGGACTCCACATCAGCTCCGTGATCGAGTAGCATTCCGACGACGGCAGAGAACCCCTTCTCAGCTGCCCATGAGAGTGGAGTTCGACCTTGATCATCTCGTGTCTCGATATTGGCTCCGAGGTCTAGCAGATACTTCACCAAGTCCAAGCATCGGTCTCTGGGACACTTAGGTATGGTGTCCAATAGACGGAACGTGCAAGATCTCCGTACGGCTAGTGAGAGAGGTGTTTGCCCTTCTTCGTCTCTTGATTCAATATCGGCGCCGTTGAGGACCAAGAGTTCGACCATGTCGCGGCAATGCTGCGAAGCCATTCTGAAAAGGTGTCCGGCGCTCATCTCGGCCCCATGATCCTAAAGCAAATTTGCCACACTAACCCGTTGGTAATCAATTGCCGTGCTTAACGCTGAGTTTCGAAGTTGAAGTGGCTGCACAGGAGCATCCTTCTTGAGGATTTGACTGGCGATAGCTTGAAACCCGCCTGCAGCTGCCACTACCAACGGCGTGTGATGGACGTGCGCCGATACTACATCAGCACCTTGGTCAATCAGCAACGCAACAGTTGCTTCATGACAATGGAACGTTGCGAAAAAGATAGGCATCTTCCCCTCGTTATCTTTTGAGTTTACGTCGGCTCCGTTGTCGATCAACAACTTCACAGTTGCGTCTTGTCCCTCTGCCGCGGCCCATGACAGAGGGGATCGGCCGTCCTTATCCCTAGTCTCCACGTCGGCTCCCTTGGCAAGGAGTAGCGTAATGACCGCTTCATGTCCTTTTTCGGCAGCCCAGGATAGTGGTGTGCGCGATACCCTATCGTATAGATCCGGTGCTGAAGCTGGGTTGCCGAGCAGGGCGTCGACATACTTACTGAGACCGAAGTACGACGCCAGGTGTAGGCCCGTTCCGTAAGTCTCTACGTCCGGCAAGTAGTCTCCGGCCTCGTCGTCCCAGTTATACATGCAGTCCTCCCAGTCAGAAAAATCTGATACATCAAACCAGGACGGATCATTTTCAACCACAAGAACTTGACTAGACGCATTGGTTTTGCTGTGACTTTTAAGAAAGTTTACGATAGTGTGACTCATCTCCGAAGTTGATAAAGCATGATGGCCCCAGTTCAAAGAAGCGTAACAGTAGAGTGGGTACTCCTTTCGCCGAGCCTGGTATTGATGTCCAGTGCGACAGCGGCCGCTCCCAAAACCATCAAGTGAGAGGTAGGTGACACATGTATGGGTGAGATAGGACTGAGCGTCCGGGAACCAAAGGTTACAAGTCGCTTCAAAGTACTGCTGTGTTGTGTAATGCACTAAACGCACGGCTTGGGTCTTCTCGTCAACTGTGACGAGGCCCGCGCAGGTCGAGAGGAGATCTTCCACTGGACAGATGTTTTCAAAGTCGAAGCTCATCTGCCCATCAATTACGGCGATAGCATCCTCGAGTTCCTCTGCCCGCAGTGGCCTTTTCGCAAAAGTGATCCAGGAGAGGACCTGTTTTGCAGTCTCTGCGTGGTCGGCAAGCTGCCCCTCGATTCGTTCCATGGCAGCATCGTAGGCGCGGTGGTATGCCTGCGAGCCTCCCGGCAGGTCTTTCAATGCGGCGCGGACGGCCGTTGCTGATTTCTTGCCTTTGAGAGAGTCAAGGTTGAGTCGTGCAAGAAGAAACCTTGGCACCGTGTCAGCATGTTCTATCAAGAGTTTGGGCAATGGAACGTACATTCCGTCAGCGGCTCGTAGGATGCCCAGCTTGATCTCTTCCTTCAAGCTGGGGCTGCGTGATGCGCATTTTGGTAACTCCAAAGCACGACCTTCCAGATAGGCGAGGATATCGTGGTCAGAGGCCCGGATTTCCAGGGTGGTGCATCCTTGAAACTCTGCGGCAATCTCAGGGATATGCCTCGAGGTCGCAAAGAGTTTGACACCAGACTTTTGTCGGAGGTTCTTGAGTTCATGGAGAAGTCGAGACCGAGAGCCGTCAGAATTATCGCACTCGTCGAGCGCGTCAATGACAATAAACGTTCTGAGGTTTGACACAATAACACTCTGGAGCACACTCGAAATTTCCTGCAATGACGGCCGCGTTCCCCTGTGAGTGACGGTGTGCTTCTTATGGAGCTCGTCAAGTTCACTCGGCGTCGAGGATCGGTACTCGCTCAGCTGCTTCAAGATATTTGAGAGCAAATCCTCGATTCCCTGCTCATTCTGACGCAGGTAGTCGAGATAGATGTAGGCGATGGCCGTCTCGGTGTCATCCCTGTGGCGAGTAACAATATTCTGCACCACGATCGATGTCATGATAGTTTTCCCCGCTCCTGGGATACCTGGACAGAACAAAGTGCTTTCAAGTCGGTCCTCGGTCCATCTTTTGAATTCATCAGACTGCAGGACCCATGTCCCAGTTCTCTCTTGCTGACGCTTGACAAAAGCACTATGTCGGATAGCATAATCAACCGGGGCCAGCCATTCAAGGACGGCTTTGCGCTTCTTTGCAGCGTCGTGATCATTGTGCCGAGTCTGCAGCCCGTGTAACTGATCTCCGAGGGTGTTCTGCGACTCCTCAACGCGTCGCAAACCACTTGAGATCTCTCGATCGGGAGGTCTAGTTTCATCGCAACTACCCTTGAAAGCCTCGAGAAGCTCCTCGAGTTGCCGTTGGTTTTCTTTGGACGTCTTTCTGATCTCTTGGATCAGCTGCAGGCAGTTGACGTTCAGTGCCAGCCCTAGCAGTGCCTTCTCACGCTCTATCGCCGCAAGCAACCTATCGACCTCGTTCTCAGCAAAGGGCCAAGCAAGAGAGGATGCGACCTTCTTGATACCTCTTTTCGGTTGGAGTTTGGACTGGGCAATTCTCAGGAAGGCCGAGAGTCGTGCCAGAGGTGCGTCAGGAGCATCGATGGCCTTGACCATCTCGGACCACCCTTCCCCTTCCTCACAATCGTCGACTCCGTCCATGATCAGCTGAAGGGCTTGTTCGCAGCCCCGTACTGACTCCCGAAGACGTTTGCGCTCATTTGTGGACCCTGACACTCCATTGATGTATCCGATCACTTTGCTACAGAGCTGCATCACTGCTGTAACACTCGGCGTGGCGCTGAGAGGTTCCATTTCGAGGGCCCAATAAGTGGGCACCTAGGTGCCTCAATAAGTACCGTACTCACTTGACAAAATCGCGAGCGCTGGTGTGTCTTGCGAGGCAACACCCCTGTCAGGAGTGGTGCCAATATCGAGCAATAATTGCAGCCTACGGGCGTTATACTGCCCAAGGGCTACACGAAGTATGATGATGAACAACAGATCAGAAGAGCGAAGTTGATCATTCTCTATCTGAAGAAGATGATGATGCTAAGGAAAGAAGGAAGAGCGCGACGGCGCGAAGATGCTGCCTTTAAAGGGCAGCGGTGTGGGCCGAATGTGTGGCCTGGCTAAGCAAGGCAGACATGCTGGCCGCCAATAGGTGCGAGCCAGGTGCGCAGATGAGGTTGATTGTGCCAGCTACCCATAGGATAGCTTCGTGAGCCAATTACATCCGTGTGTATCACTCACACGGCTGCTTATGAGGCTACTTATGCGTGCGGCTGTGAGGCTGTTATTGTATGTGGCGATGAGGCTGTTACTGTGTGCCTATATATGCGGCCATAGATAAGGCTGCCTATGCGTGCAGCGATGAGTCTGTTATTGTATGCGGCTAATACTGCATATATATCCCCCTTTATGTTCGGCGATGAGGCTGCCTGTGCGTGTGTGCTGTCTATATGCACGGCGATGGCTGACATGGTAAATCTTATTCGCGCGGCCGGGCGCGCACCTACGTATGCGGCCAGACATGCCTGACAGACAACACAAAGCTGCTAAGTATCGAGAGATTCGCGCTTTCGCATAAGCGTATATCGACGGCACTGAACCATAGGCGGCTAGGTTTTACTCACTAGCGCTAGCGACTTTGTTAAGTAAGCTCGAATACCTCACTCCTTTTATTATATCTTGTTCAATTCCAAGTATGAACCACTCAGGTTCTGGGGCGACACAGGATATCAGAGGTACTGATTTCCTCGACGAGAAGAAACCTCCATCCGCCACGTCTGTTTCTCACTTGCCTACCCTACGGCCGCAGCCACGTCGCGATTGTATGGGTGAGTTGATGCACAACATAATCAACTTTAGCACATGCTTATTTAATTCTAAAAGGTGACATTATCTACAATGGGGAGGGGCTTTTGAGTGTCTTATCATGGACAAATTAGGCTCAAACAATCAGTCGTATTTTTACCTCAACTCTACATCTCAATGCCTTCATTGGGCGGAAATGATCCATCCATCCACTCTCACTTGCCAAATAACATCGCTCCTTTGCCCCATGGAAGACGCGCCCTGGATATGCACAGATGCCAACAAGCTGATGCAAGTCACGTTGTTGTATCCATGAGATGGTTCGTTACAGGTATGTATCGATGGGGCGCGCGTGCCACAATGTTCCTGTCTGCCGTCGCACGCGCGGGACAGCTTCCAGTCCAAGGGCTTCGGCGGCTGTCACGAATGGTGGCTGTCTGTGGTACAGCATCCTCGATCAATCTCAGACTCTCAGGTCCACGGTGAATCGCACCAACAGCCTTCAACGTTGGCTAGCCGGCGACGCAAGTACCGTGCCCGTTCTACAAGTAACAGCTCGACGAACAAGCTTCAATCAGTTCCTGCCCGATTTTGTCCGCGCTTGAGCCGAGGCCGAGGCCGATCGGGTGCGGCCCGGTAGCCAAGCTTTATTAAGCTTCTCACGAGGCTTCAGGGAGGGTCACATTGGCCCTCCACGGATCATGCAGGTCTACGCCATGAGGGCGTCGTATGACCAGTGAGGCGTCGCAGCTAGGAACGCGACACAGGACTGGATCAGCCGGGAGATGTGGTTGTGAATGGTGCTGCTCACATGGAACCTTGACGCACGCCCTTGCTTCCCCTCAGCGTGACTTATTTCCCTCAATTAATTGGCCTGCAGCAGCGCCATTTGCCCTGGATGTCGAAGCGCCAGGTTTCGTCGTCCTGGGCCACTGCGCGTGATTGGACACGGCGGTATGTTGACGTTGATGGCGGCAGCAGATGGCGATTCGCCAGCTGATACATGTTCTTCAAGTTCTTGCTCGATGCTGAGCACCGACATGAGCCCTCTCGCATGTGAAAGCCTTCCAATGAACTGCCGACTTCTTGCCACTGGAGCATCGATCCTTGTTGGGCAAATATAACAAAGTACGTACTCATCTGGAACCTCATGCGCCAGCGACATCGGCCACAAACTGTCACCAGACCTGACCAGACATCCCTCCAGGCGGCTGCACACATGCATGCAGGTTCTCATGCACAACCGTCCCGTCCGTCGCAACCCTCATCTGCGTGGGTGTAACAATAGTGTTGGCTTTTCAAGTCCAGACGGGACAGTCCTCGTCATCTCTTCGGCTCATCCAATCTCTCGACCTCCACCATACCATAGCATCGCCTCCATCGAACACCACGACGGAATTTTTCCCAACTTGTCTCGACTCTCGCCCTTGGATCGCGGGGTTCTCCTCTCCATAGTGGGGGGAATCGACGGGCGATCCACCATCGTGCCCGGCTTCAATCGAATCAGTCACTGGGATTTGATCGCGACAAATACTCGACCGCCACCCAGCACTATTACACACAAATCGACGCGAGAAGAGGGGAGAGTCACGCTCTATCGAAAAATCTGCGGCGTTGGTTCCCACTCGGCTCTCGACGAGCATCTTCACCTCCACAGCCGCGTGAGCGTGTGGATATCCGCTGCCCTACACCGCCAGAGAGCCTCCATATCGGCTGGTCGACAGACCCGCTGGCCTCAGACACCCTGGTTTGTTCCTGGCGACCTGCATCAGAGAAAAAGCACCATCACAAAAAATCAAAAACAAAAGACTCACTTGAGTTTTGCTCCAATTTGCCTCTTTCACCTTTTGTGTCCTCCTTGTGGCCCTGGTCTTCTACATCATCCCTGACGTGCTGGCTCACCGTTCGTTCAATACGTACATGTGCCCTTTGTGATCGTCAGCCGACAAAGGCTCGTCAAATCTTCCAGCCATCACCGACCAGGGACCACTCTCGCAGACCGCAACTTCTCAATCTAGCACTACCGCAACCAGGGCTCGCAGCAGACGTCCGACGCATCGCAACTTCTAGTGGGACCTCTCTTGTCGTTACCTGGACAAGGAAATTGGAACCGGACGTGCGTGCGTATTGTCGATGGCCGTTCGGCGAACATGGTTCACCGACATCTTCAGCAATCAAAAAAGGATTATATCGTCAAGTGAACGGCTTCTTCTCCATTCTCTCTCCATTCACGCACTTCTGCGTGGAAAGACCCAACCACCATGACCATGCCTTGTCGAACAAACGTCCCACAGTCTCAGACGACATACCACAGCTTTCATGACATTGAATTGTACGAGCCAGCCTCGCCACCAAGGAAGTCGGCACCAGCTGTGCGAGAGTTCGAGGTCGACAGGTCGACATCGAGCGAGGAAGACCGGCCTCCCGCCAAGTTCCAGATGAAGCGACAGGATTCCGGTTACGAGTCCTATGGTCCGGGCACCAGCCCCCGAACCTCCATGTCGTACGGCAGACCGTCACCACCACCTCGCCGTCCGACTTCAACATCAGTCCGTACTTCCACCAGCATCGTGCCTCATCCACGCACGAGGCCCACCACCCGACGTTCGACCAACAAATCCTACCACCAAGCCAACTCCTCCTCGGTGCACATTGTCCGTCCTCCGCCGTCGGCGCCGCAGCCCTCAAGCTACTTTCACTTCCCGCCGCCGGATCCCTTTGCAGATGCGCTCGTTGAGCATGAGGTCTCGCCACCGTCACCGGCTTCACCACCACCACAGACCACGCACTACTGGACGAGCGACCAAACCCGACGTCTCGAGTACGCTGCCATTGACGCGGCCAGCCGTGGAGTCAAGGGCTGGTGCCGTCGCAACCTCATCCCGGACTGCCTGACCGCCAAAGCGGAACGACACGTCTCCTTTGACGACGACACGGGCAGCGTGCGACGCTACAGACTGGAGCTCGAGGAAGAGGACGCAAAGAGCGTTGCACCCAAGAAGAGGAAGACGTGGCATTTTTGGGCCTAGACTAGGAAGCCTCCCTGATTCCCTTTGTTTTTTTCATTGAGCAGGGAAGATTGACGGTGCATTGCGAGCTGCCTTTGGGCAGCGAAGGTTTGGGCATTTACACGGCGCACTATACCCCCACACCCCCAATGTCATTGACGATAGATGATGACGACGGATGATACGCAGATGGAGATGAGGTATAATCTACGAGAAGCGGACGGACGGTGGGAGCGGAGCATTGAGAGCTGCATTCAATTTCGCAGCCAGCGAGCATTAGCACATGAACTTTGAAAAAGATATTTATCGATTAACACGCTTACGATATTCGTCTTTTTCTTGACCAACCATCGATTCTGTTTTCGGCCGGTTCTGGCATGCCAATGACGAGCCCGCGTACACGTATGCATCCCATGTTCCACAATAGGTGTATACACTGTCTCTTGTCTCCGGGCTTGAAGTTCAGGCACACCGCGTGATGGGGAGAAAGTAACCAACTGCTGCCCACCCAGTGCTCGGATGCTTGTTTGTGTCAGGGGCTCCCTGGAACACGATCGGGGTCTGACACCGACCGAAAGATTGCGCACATTTAGCAAGACAAGATGCGATGAAGATGGCTTGTTCCAGGGACAATCTCGATCTCCAAGGGGAGTTGGCAGTCCTATCGATGTGGGTGCCGTCAAGTCATACAGGACATTAAAACCTCAAAGTATGAACACTGGACAGGCTCACGGTTCAGCCACTCCGCAAGCGGTGGCATTTTCCCGCTCAATAACGTTCACATTCAACTCAGCATTTCCTGGTCTTCAGTTTCACCATACCGCGCCAACCGCAGCACTACGTACAAGTAGTTGAGGCCTCCCTTCAGGGGAACTCCAAAAAGGCTAGTTGCGGGAACTGTCCGTTGCGTCAAGCTGACTCCATCGTGGCTGTGAACCTGCACAATCCATGACAGGAAGCTCGCTCATCACAAACCCGTGCCTGCAAGGTCAACAAACCACAACCAAGCACTTTTCTATGCCTTTGGACTCAGCAAGATGCCGGGCTGCCTCGCGGCGGCCTCCATGACCGCCTCGCATCCCGGCGACTTTGTGATCACGGGAGACTTCACCGAGTGAGGCAGTGGTTGTGTACACAGTTTCGACGTGTTGGGCACACAACATCACATCTTCGCGTACCGCATGGCTGAGCAGTCGTCAAGGGACCACAAGTCGCCACGGCCCCTACGCACACGAGTTGAGCCAGCCAACTATGTCACCAATTGAGGAGCCTACGTAGTACGGGGAATAGCGGCCCACATGATCCCGCCTGTGTCGTGTCGGAAGCCTCTAGACTCGACCGTCGGGAGTGATGATGGAGTGTCAGTCAGTCTCACACTCTGCACCAACCGGGTCCCCAAAGCCGAGAACAAGGCAGTGTATCGGACGCTGCACAGTCCGCTCAGCATGCATAGCCCAAATATTCAAGCCTAATAACCTTACTAAGTGTCGTTGATGATGACATGCCAGATGGGAGTCCCTAGCCACGATCCCCATGCTCAAGTTGCAAGGAAACTGTCCCGAAAGGCGAATCTCCGAGGAGGCGCGTCCAATCGCAAAAGTCACTCGCAATGATATCATTCCAAACGATCATCTACGGGCATCCGCTGCGCCCGCACTCCGGTGACATGTTGAAAGTTCGTCTCCATGCAGCGACTTGCATGCCAATCCTTCGGGTATGATGTGGGGGGCGTCCGCCCACGTCCCGGTGCTTGATTCTGTGTGATTTGGGAGGGGGAAATTGCGAAACCAAACGGGGGAAATGACCGTCCGTGCCAGTGCATTGCTTCATCTAGTCTAGAGTGTAGCCCGCGGAATCGTGATTCCATCAGGCCGTCGCGTAGCCAGCAGCAGGGTGTGATTCGACCCAAATTCCGCTGTTGCTACGTATTACTACTCTCTTCACACCATCCAGCTGGCTTGGGTCCTCATGCTCTGTTGGGCGCTTGCGTGCCCGTGTCCTTTGAAGTTACGATTGGACATGCCACAAGGGCATCAATGACAAGCTTTCGAACGGGCGCCAGCAGGCTCAGCGAGACCAGCTGAAGGTGCCTGCGGTGAAAACTCGACTCAAACAGCCCAAGTTGCACGAATGCAAGCTTGGGCAGCTCAGCCACGATGGCATGCAGCATCCCAAGCCAATCACCGTCGCCATGCGGAGTCGACCGGCGCCCCTGACTCCCACTCGGGCCCATCCTCCCGCACACCGGAGTGTGGGAGAATCAACTTGCACAGTGTTAGCGCTGTTTGAACGTCACAGTGCATTGAGCGCCACAGGTACAGGCAACTGACTGTGGCTGAGCATCATCAGCCACAATTTGACGAGCTGTACAAGTACGTACGCAGCACGATTCTCGATCAAAGAGTCGTCCAACAATATTCCGTGTTATGCAATGGCTCAAAGCGTCTCGAATGGTCTTTGAAGGATCCTCAACGCACGTGCGCACAGGGGAAGGGGCTGTGCGATGCGTTAGTGCGCAAACACGACGCTCTTTGGCTTGATACTTGCTCCAGGTAGATATCACAATTTCTACTGCGTAGTGACGACAACGCGCGATCGGCGCTGATGCGAAATGTCTTTCGCTGGCTCACCTCAAGAAGTGAGTGGTTGGTCGCCTGTTGGCGCCACTGGCATGTGAGAACTCAGGCCACTGCATTCATTGTGCGTCTGGACTCGGTATGCCTCCGTAATTTGGTCATCATGCACTGCCGCCGTGTAGTGCAAGCGATCAATAATAGTCTACGTAGTACGTACTCCGTAGTCAAGTTAAAATGTTCAAGGCAATCACGACTAGCTTTGCCAGCGTATACGTCGCCCAGAGTAATGTGTCGCGACTAATGAGTAATCTCCGTATGGTCAGCTTCTTGAGAACACTTTAAAACATCACAAAACAATTTGTTCCAGGCAATTTCCAGGGCAACTAGTTACCAGGGGCAAGTCTGGGCTGCTGGTGCGAGACGAGGCTGCCGCACGGTACATTGCCCATCAGGACCCATTCAACTTGCTCCAAAAAGGGGGCAGTGCAAGACCCTGGTCATTAATTCGACCTGGACATTGCAATCGCCACTATTGGCTGCTTCCACTGATGTGCCTGGGCCAGAGTCCCGATTCGTAGGCGACGGACTCGACGAGCCTGCCGTCCGATGCGTGAAAAGGGTGCGACTGAAGCAAGGAAATATTCAGAGTGACGCCGATGCAAGGAGGGAAACCATCAACCGTGTAGCATCGAGGAAACCTGTGTGGGGGACATCGGGAGTTGGGGCTGCATACACAAGGGCCGCTAGTGGCACTTAGTCATGCTCCCTGAGCCAATAGATCACCGAGAATAAACCGCTGGCCCGCTGGTTTTATAAAACAAGCATATCCTCAGACCGGAGCTTAGCCCGATCGAGAACACGGACAGAAGAACAGTGTCCGGTCCTGCCCATTCACGGACCGCTTCCCAGTGTCCCATTGTACCCACCCCCTCCCTCGGATGGTCAGTAAGACCCATGCAGGCATGGAGTCAAGCTGGCGGCCTACTGGATCGTTTTCTTTCTCGCTGGCCGCTTCAACTTCTTTTCATTTCCAGTCAGTCTAGCTTCGGGGTGCCACCTAACTATGACATGCTGCATTCTGGGCGTTCTTTACTCCTGTTCTTCAGCCCTCGAAGCACGGTCTAACAGCGCTTAGACTGCGAGGCCTCCTCTGTTCTTCACTGTACATTCTTAGTTCATTCTTTCACCTTCCTTCTCTACCAGCTCTTTTCGCCTCTTGACGCAGCAGAGGCGCAGCAGAAGCATACGTTGCGAGATCAGCCTCGGCTACGGAACTCTACAGATTTGAGCGCAAAGGTTATCAAACCGGGAGTAACCCGAGAGGCGAGTGAGGCTTCAGATCCGCTGTATACCTACTCCAAGACCACTTGCACATTCAAAGGTGCTTGTTCCCGGCTCCCCCCACGAACCCGAAACTCCGCCAGCTTCACCGAGTTTAATCGCCATACTCCTCACTCTTCCATCCTACCCTTTGGGCTTTAGAGGAACCCGACCCTTGCCCAACAAGACTGGTTCGTGAGTCTGTTGCCCAGCATGGCGACGCCATCACCGCCCTCGACTGGCCAACCTCACCACCAACCCAGCAACAGCAACAATAGCAATACGTTATCACCACCCACACTATCACTGCCGAACCTCCAGGTGGACACATCTCGGCAACGCGCTCACAGCAATGCCGACACCGTCCATTCCCGGTCGTCGGGTCTCTCTAACCCGTTCCTCACGCCAGCCGCGACGAGCGCAGCCTCCAGTATAATTGAAGATCCCGAGACAGCTCTTAGGCCGGATCCTGGCACAGAAGACGACTTCCGGGTTGAGGACAATCCTTTTGCGTACACCCCAGGCCATCTTAACAAGCTTCTGAATCCAAAATCATTATCAGCATTCAAGGCGCTTGGCGGACTGCAAGGCATCGTGAAAGGACTGCAAACCAATGTGCAAACAGGTTTGTCGGTCGATGAGACGGGCGCGCCGACACGTGTTTCCTTCGACAGCGCGACGAAACATCACGACCCTTCATCTTTGTCCGAGGCCGACTCGCCGGTTGAGCACGCCTACACGAGTGGAGAACCATTCGGCGACCGCATTCGTGTGTTCAAGAAGAACGTCTTGCCTCCGAAGAAGCCGACGCCCTTCTATGTCTTGGTGTGGAGGGCATACAACGACGTCGTTCTCATCGTCTTGACAGTAGCCGCGGCCATCTCCCTGGCACTAGGTCTGTACGAAACCCTTGGCAGGGAGCATGATCCGAGCGAGCCAATGCCCGTCGATTGGGTCGAAGGCGTAGCCATTTGCGTGGCTATTATCATCGTGGTTGTCACGCAATCATTCAATGATTGGCAAAAAGAACGTGCTTTTGTGAAGCTCAGCGCGAGAAAAGAGGAGCGCGAAATCAAAATCATTCGGTCTGGCAAGTCGTATTTGATCAGTGTCCACGATGTTCTCGTTGGCGACATTCTTCACCTGGAACCCGGTGACTTGGTACCCGTTGATGGAATCCTTGTCGAGGGCCACGACCTCAAGTGCGACGAATCCTCGGCAACTGGCGAATCCGATGCCCTCAAGAAGACTGGAGGCGACGCAGTCATGCGCGCTCTCGAGTCAGGCCAGAGCAAGGCTGAGCTCGACCCTTTCATCATCTCGGGTGCAAAGGTTCTGGAGGGCATGGGTACGTTTGTCGCAACGTCTGTCGGTGTCAACTCCAGTTTCGGCAAGATCATGATGTCAGTACGTACCGAGATGGAAGCCACTCCTCTGCAGAAGAAGCTGGAACGCTTGGCCCTTGCCATCGCCAAGCTTGGTACCTCGGCCGCTGCTCTCTTGTTCTTTGTTCTTCTTTTCAAGTTCCTCGCCAACTTGTCCGACAACAACGACACGGCGACCGAGAAGGCATCGACCTTCACTGATATCCTGATCGTTGGCATCACCATTATTGTGGTCGCTGTTCCCGAAGGTCTTCCGTTGGCTGTCACTCTTGCGCTTGCTTTCGCGACAACCCGCATGCTTCGTGAGAACAATCTTGTGCGTGTGCTGCGAGCTTGCGAAACCATGGGCAATGCCACAACCATCTGCTCCGATAAAACCGGCACTCTCACTACTAACAAGATGACCGTTATCAAAGGCACGTTCGGTAAGGTCAGCATCACAAGGACCGAGGGAGAGAAGTCGGAGGAAACCAGTATGGCGGACTGGAGCTCGAATTTGCCTGAAAAGACGAAGCAAGCAATCATCCAATCAGTCGCAATCAACTCAACTGCCTTTGAGGGTGAAGACGAAGGTCGGCATACATTTATTGGATCCAAGACGGAAACTGCGCTGCTCTCCTTGGCGAAGGAATTCCTCGGGCTGGGTCCACTGGCGGAAACGCGTGCCAACGAGGAAGTCATTCAGATGTTCCCCTTCGATTCGAAAAAGAAATGCATGGGCGCCGTCATCAAGCTCAAGGAGTCGCAGGGGGGAGGGTACCGTCTCCTGGTGAAGGGCGCTTCCGAGATCCTTCTCAACTATTGCGGCAGCCGAGCCAATATCGACGATCTCAAGGTCGAGGAGCGGTTCCCACGAGAGGAGCGCAAGAAGATCCGCGCTATCATTGATCAATACGCCGGCAAATCTCTTCGCACCATTGGTCTGGTGTATAAGGACTACACTCAGTGGCCTCCTGCCCACGCTGAAGTGGAAGAAGGCCATGCCGACTTTGCTTCTCTCCTCCACGATCTTGTCTTCATGGGTGTCGTGGGTATTCAAGATCCTGTTCGTCCTGGTGTTCCCGAGGCTGTGGCCAAGGCCACACACGCCGGTGTCAAGGTTCGCATGGTGACAGGTGACAACATCATCACTGCGCGTGCCATTGCTACTGAGTGCGGTATTTATACCGAGGGTGGCTTGGTCATGGAGGGCCCTGCTTTCCGCAAACTGAACGACGCTGAATTTAATGAGATGCTTCCAAGGCTGCAAGTTCTTGCTCGGTCCTCTCCCGAGGACAAGCGTATCCTTGTAACCAAGCTGAAGGCACTTGGCGAGACTGTTGCTGTCACCGGCGATGGCACGAACGATGCGCCTGCGTTGAAGGCTGCTGACGTTGGTTTCTCCATGGGGATTTCGGGCACAGAAGTCGCCAAGGAAGCCTCAGCTATTGTTCTGATGGACGACAATTTTACCTCGATCATCACGGCTCTAAAGTGGGGCCGTGCCGTCAACGATGCGGTGCAGAAGTTCCTTCAGTTTCAAATCACGGTCAACATCACTGCCGTGCTGTTAGCGTTCATCACCGCCGTCTACTCGCCAACGATGGAGCCTGTCCTGAAGGCCGTACAGCTTCTGTGGGTCAACTTGATCATGGACACCTTCGCCGCCCTCGCCCTCGCTACGGATCCCCCCACGGAGAAGATCTTAGATCGTCCACCCCAAGGCAAGAAAGCACCGTTGATTACCATCAACATGTGGAAGATGATCATTGGCCAAGCCATTTTCCAGCTGATTGTGACCTTGATCCTCTACTTTGCCGGCCCCGAAATGCTGAACTATGATCGCTCTGACGACCAAAAGATGAGGGAGCTTGACACTGTCATTTTCAACACCTTTGTTTGGATGCAGATCTTCAACGAGTTCAACAACAGGCGCCTGGATAACAAGTTCAACATATTCGAGGGCATTCACCGCAACTTTTTCTTCATCATTATCAACATGATAATGGTTGGACTCCAAATCTGCATCATCTTCGTCGGATCGCGCGCGTTCGCCATAACTGATGGTGGCATTGACGGAACCCAATGGGCGATTTCGGTCATTACGGCCCTCATGTGCTGGCCGTGGGCCGTCGTGATTCGTTTGTGCCCGGACGCGTGGTTCGAGGTTGTCGCAAAAACCGTCGGAGGTCCCTTCGCCCTCGTCTACCGTTTTCTTCGCAAGGGCTGGCGCGCCACAGTCGGCCGCCTGTTCAAGCGTTCCAAGAAGGATGATGTCGACGGCGACGAGAAGGATGCTGCTGATACCGCTGAAATCAATGAGCACACCGTCACCGAGGAGAAGGTCAAGGACCTCGAGAACGCCTCGAGCCCGGCTGCGAATGTTCCCATCATCAACGTACCAGATGAGATGCCTGCGACGGAGAACGCCCCTGCAATAACGACCACGGCGCCTGAGCCACCTCGGGTCGAGGTTACATTGGATCATGAGCCTCCGAAGACCTCATAATTCTGTTTTGTTCGTATTTCTTGGAGTTGGTGGCTTTGCGCTACAGTGCCGTGATTTTCACATTTCAGTTCACGGATAGATCATTACTGCATGGACATTTTTCGGATGGCATTCGTAGTCAGCAACCGTTTGGTGTTGACCCTCGCCTTTTTGGCAGTGCCCGAGGCGGCAAGCATACCTATAGACATCTGGTAGCGAAATATTGAACGTTTTGTCAAAGGATCATTGTCACTTTTTCGAACAAGCTTGCGTAGCACGGATTTCCCTTGTGTAGCCTTGTTATCCACCTCTTTGTGTTCACTTCCCAGGAAAGTGAACGCAAAGAGGGGGATAACAAAGAGATTCGACAAAGCAAACCCAAGAACTGATCGAATTTCAGGAGAATGCAGAGCCCACGTTGCAGTTCATTCTTGCGCCCGGATCATCTTGAAAGCCTGTCATCAACGCAGCAATGTGAGCATTGTCATCAGGCTGACAACGGGGACAAGAAGTTGGTCATAGGTAGGCACGCCGCTTGACAGTCAAAAGAACCCACCAGCCCAGTCCTAATGCACATTTCCCTAGCATCTCTACACTCGATTTATGTGAACACGCTGACATACTTTCAAGATGTGCATCACACTAACCGTCCATCACACCAGATGTCCCTCGAACCAACCAATCGTCCATATCCCTGATACTCGCTTCGACATTTACCACCCGTTCCATGAACCGAGCTGCGACTGCGCGCAACAAGCACCTCAAGGGCGTGCATGGGCCCAGTCATGCCATAGCCATGGACCCTGCTGCAAGACGTACAGTATGGAGATATGCGACAACAGGGTAAAGTGTGGATACTACAAGTGCCTTAAAAACCAAAGCCAAGCCCATCTGGTGTTACGCTACGGATCCAGAGCCCCTTTGACCGGCTCAGCGGTGTCCAAAAATCTGTTCAAGAAGCCCAAGCGTCTTGGAGATCAACGCATTGCTCATGGCATCATGCAAGTATTGCATGGTGTCCTCGATATAGGGGCGAGGATCCGAGAAACGCAGCAAAATGAGCACATTGCCTGGCCTTCCGGCAACGAGGAGCTAAGGAATGAACTACTGTCGCAGCCTGAACACCATCAACTTGCCCAGAACTGGGAGACCAACATTGCCACCTGGCGAAGGATGTGTCTTCAGATTGCCGACTTTCCGCCATACCACCGAGCGATAGCTACGGGCGAGGACTGGATTAAAGTCACGGCTTTGCCACAGTGGCTCGCTGCTTTCAGAGCGAATCTTATTGACTACACCGACGCTGAGCGGCTTGAGCTGTCAAAAAATTCAGACGTCAAGTGGTTAAG
The DNA here is from genome assembly GCF_022114955.1 of Emericellopsis cladophorae. Classification (NCBI taxonomy): domain Eukaryota; kingdom Fungi; phylum Ascomycota; class Sordariomycetes; order Hypocreales; family Bionectriaceae; genus Emericellopsis; species Emericellopsis cladophorae. The sequence goes on along the minus strand of NW_026250954.1, from coordinate 18,674 downwards.
TTACCCAAAAGATAATGGTAAGTGTCGCACCTGGTGGCGTGAGAGCTCAAGACAATCTAACCAGAGAACTGCAGATTTCAACCGCTTCATTATGGAATCTCCATGCGGTACCACATTCGTCATTGACAACGAATTGGAGTCCGATGTCACTCATACACGCGGTGATGAGGCTGCTCGGACCGAGTTGTCCATGGCTGAGCCCGCGGTTCATGTCGGGCCCACGAGCCAAATTAGCCAATACATTTTTCCCACTTCGGGACACGAAAGTCTCACTGATGGAGATGAATGCTCCTTCAAAATCGAAATTCATAAGGGAGATGAAGATGAAGATCAACATGGGGAGCCCTTGCTCCCGTATGTGCTGAACAACTGCCGCCTCTACGGCGAGGATACAGGGGTTGGTCAAGCATGGCTTTTTGTGCTTCGAAACCTATATGCCAGCGGCAGTCTCGACACTGAGATCACTGCCCTGCGCGAGGAAGCAGGTTTGGTGCTTGACATGTATCAGCAGGCTGCCGACACGAAACAGGAGACGCGAGCAGGCGAGCTGTATGATGAAGCCTGCACGATCGCCAAGTATCTCCAGAAGTACAGGGAACGCAACTCACAACACCAACTCGACACAGAATCTTGTGTACCTGAGCGTATTTACGGTCCTACTGCGATGGGCATTCGCCGACCGAGGATCAACAGAGCGATGGAAAGACATGCCCGGCTGCTGGGCGTCGACAAGGCGTATCTGAAACTCCCCCCCAAGGAGCTATACGTTGACATGCTCAATAATCCCAATACCAGAGTGCTGAGCATTGAGGAGATCATTGACGGACATCTGGTCAGACCCTGGAGAGATATTTCACGCGCGCCTTCTCTGGATGAGCGTGAGCTCAACAACAAGAACTGCCTAGATGCTGTTCGTCCACCGCAGAATGCGGAGTTTAAAATCCGAGGGGCTGCGTTATCTAATCAAAAGGTTCATCATGGGAACCTTGTGGGTGGGAGCGTGCCGGCCGTCCTCAGCGGGACAACTTCACACGCTGCTGTTCACGACATGGCCCATACCACGGACCAGCAAGACACAAACGGTACAGCAGATCAACAGCCGAACCCGCCCTCAGGTTTCATCAAACGAAGATCCAGCAAGACGTCGCCCTGGAGACAACAGGCAATGGTCTCAGACCCATTTAATTCTGTAGTAGGTCCATTTGCAGGAAGCGATGTGACCCACAGCATTGTCGAGACTGAAGGCTTGCCCTCTGATTTGATAGCTGTCGACGAGGACGAGTTGAGTGACTACAAATCTGGCGGCGAGAACTCGGACGAGCTCGATGAGTCCATGGACGGTGCGCAGCATCATTTCAAATTTCTACATCAGCCTTGCACTCCTTTCCATCAAGACCAAAGCACCGGGAATGTTGGCTGTCCCCTGAGCGGTAGCGGTGTCCAAGGCGAACAAGGCATGAGGATTCCGCGACATCTGTCAAATGATTCATCTATTTTCGTATCTCCCAACTCAGAAAAGTCAGAGGAGAAGTCTGAAACACGACCCACTGGAATGTCCGACCTTGAGAAGCCTTCTATGCCAGAGCTTCCCAAAGATGGCGAAGATCTAGGTTACGAAGCGGGCTACGAATCAGTGACCGTCTCTGAAGGCCATGAGACACCGCTGAACACTGGCCCAAACATGCGGACGCTTTCTCTCTTTGGTGGCTCTGCTTCGGGGCCTCCAGACCGATCAGAGCGACCGCGTACGCGACATGGATACACGACGAGCTTGAGTCGCCGTTGCCAGATGCCCAACGGCACTCAGCGATTCTCGCCTTACGCCCGTGCAAACGCATCAAATGTACACATTTTCAAAATGCGATCGACTTGTCCGAAATTCCGCACATCGATATCTTCAAGTGAAGGGTCGACCGACGCTCGCCCTCATCGGGGCCGTCGACCGGCAAAGGGATACTTACAGCTTCCCGAGAGCGATGGTGACAAAACATCACCCTCAGATTCGGTGGCCCCGTGTTCATCGAAATCGACCAATAGGCCTAGCTTGATTTGTGAGGAGCCCAAGACTCCACCCGGCTGCATTCACTCTGAGTCCTCGTTGCCCGGATCAGGCACATCAAGTGATGGCACGATCCCCGAGGACCACACACCTTACAGCCATAAATCGACACCGGCCTCCGAGCTTTCAGAAATCGAGGGCTCTATGTTGAGTGAGTCTGGCTGTTCGTGTGAGCCGTCGGACAAGAAGTCACGCTCAAACAAGCGCAAGCGCTCTGATGAGCCTGGAGCAGAAGAGCCCGTACAAAAGAGAGTCGCCGGGAAAGGCCCAAAGCGAACTCCTGTGAAGACAGTGGCGAAAATGGCGTCTGTGCCCAGAAGGGGAAGTCCGCGTCTAAGAGGTAAGGCGAGACGTAATTACTGCGAGTGATAGGTAGACGTGGGTAGTGGGTATTTGTCGTTTGCATTGAGGTATACAGGAGTTATAGCAATTGTCGTTTCCAAGCTGCGGGAAAGGATGTGTGATTTGTGAGCAAAGAAATCCATGAAAACGTACGCACCATTATCAAACTCTAGGCCTGACTTTTACCTGGAAATTTATAGGCCTGACATTGAACCATCCGTCCATTCCCACCTGCTCGATGTTGTAGTTTTCGTCCACCATCTCAAACTCGATCTCACGCAGCAGCATGGTGAGCACGATCATGTTCCACAATTGGGCATAGTGCTTCCCAATGCATTCACGCTTTCCGTTTCCAAACCACCTCGTCGCTGCGCGTGGAAGCTTCTCAAACTCGGGACCCATCATCCTTTCCGGCTTGAAAGCCATTGGGTCTGGGAACACCGTAGGATCGCGGTTGACACCAGCCAGTACCAGGATGATCGGCTGGTTGTGGGGAATCTCGTACTTACCCCCGGCGAGCTGAACGGGCGATTTGTCCTCAGACGGGACGGGCTCAAGATTGAAGCCTGGGGCCGGGTGTCCCAGTCGCAGCGCTTCGCGAACGACGCCTTCAACATAGCTGAGCTGAGGGATATGACCCATTGTGAGGGTTTCTTTGCCGACCACGTGGTGAATTTCTTCTCTTGCCTTGGCCATGACTTCCGGGTTCTTGAGCAGATAGTAAATGGCGGATGTGATGAGGCAAGGCGCCGTGCTGCTGCCAATCGGCATGGAGACAATCTCGTCAATGATTTGTGATTCGGTCAAGGATTTGCCTGTCTCAGGGTCCTTGTGCTCCATCATCGCAGACAAGAGGTCCTGCCTCTTGGTAGGGTTCTGCTTGCGGTAGTCGACCATACCCTGGGCATATGCGCGCATGGTGGCTGTGCTACGCTTAAACTTGCGCCCGTAGAAGAGGGAATTCAGGATGCCCGGTCGAGTAGGTCTCATGACCGCTTCAGCAGTCGATGTCTCCATGCCCTGAATCATGGGGTGCTGCTGGCCTTCGAGTCCATTCAACTTCTTGCCGTAGAGCGTCAACGTGGTAGCTTCGAGGTTAAGCCGGTTGAGCTGCTCTATCAGCGTGATCTTATTGCTGCTGTCGCCCAGGTGCTTCCACAGGTTGATGAGCTCAGAAGTAGTGTCCCGCATCTCGTCAAAGTGTACGCTCATAGCTTGAGGTGACAGCTTAGGTGCAATGATTCGATGAGCGATGCCCCAGGAAGCCTCGTGATCGTAAGCCGTGAAGAGAGCATCGTGCACGGCGTACCGGATCTCATCAATAGGGCCACCGACATACTTCCTGAAGCCTGTCCTGCATTAGCATAACGACACAAGAAGATGATCGAGAGGTGGTGTCGTACGCTTTTCGTCGGTGACCTCTTCAGCTAGATTAGCTCCCGCGACAAAGACAATGGTATGTCCAAGGACAGTAATCTTGAAGATCTCGCCGTATGTTTCGGCGAGCTTCTTGAGAGAGGCCCAGGTGTTGCTCGGCTTCACATCAAGGACATTTCCAAGCAATGGCAAGCCTTTTGGCTGAGGAATTGGTTGCGCCATGACTGCGTTGATGTCTGGTTTGGCTTCTGAAGAAGTCGAGGAAGCGAAGGAACATCGAAGGGGGGACGTCAAAAAGTACCTAACGTTAGGTGTCGGCTGATGATCACTTTTAGGCCGACGCGCCACCACTGGGATCTCGCATCTTGTCTCACTTTAGCCCAGCCACCATCATTGGTCTTGTGTTCAGCTGTCCATTTACTCTACCCTTTTCGTGACGACGATCATGGTGCTACTGTAGCTGCACCTGTAGCTACGGCAATGGGGATGGGACTATTAACCATTCCAGCGCAATGCCCACAGTAGACCATTGTTGTTCAACATTCAAGTTAGCAGATCGGTAAAGGCTGGAAAATGATCACCATGGATATTGGATGCTGCCTCAAGAGTTGCAGCGGCGCGGCGTTGTACATTAGCTCACGCTAGATGCGGGACGCGGACGCAGCCGTGGCCGTAGTACCGGCTACTTCACTCGCTTGACTGAAGTTGGCCCTAATGAGCCGACCATCAACCGTGCTTTGCAGCCCAGTCGTTGTTGCTTCTGATGCAGATGGTCCAGTGACTCTGGAACAAGCTACGCAGGCGTCCGCTAATTAAGTCCGATCCAGCGGACGTTTGATCGACGGAGCGTGAATGGCGAATGTGTCGCTGTTCAGCGAATGCGAGAAATTCAGATCTAACGGAACATTTGAGATCCAACGTCGCGAGTCGCGACCGGCAGAGTCGGTGCATCCAGGAGTGCCGATTCCAGGGAGAAGCGAATCTACCGGTGAGTGTGCGATGACTAATCTTGTGCCCCACCAGCATCCCCAACTTGAACCTCCCAAGCTCGACCTCCTCCAAACGCGTGCCCCTGACACGTCTCCCGCCCAATCCATCGCATCACCCCTCTGACAACCGCAACCATGACACGCGCGCAGCAGACCATCTCGCTCGCTCTTCTCGTCTCCTCGGTAGGTCCCGCGCTTTAGGTGCTCCGCCGCAGCAAGGCTTCATCCGCTGGAACAAAAGTTCGTCTGACATGGACAGTTGTACCTCGCCCTGTTCTTCGAGTTGATCCCGCTACCCGCCCTCGTTCAAGAACAAATCGTCCCGTTGGTATGTTTTGACCCTAATGGCCGCCTTGTACTTCAGTCGAGAATGAATCTAACAATGCACAGCTCCCATTCTGGGCCCTCGTCTCATTTGGAGCTCTCCTCCTCTTCCGCCTCGGGTACGGCATCTTCACATTCAACGACGTTCCGGCCGCGCATCAGGAGCTCATGAAGGAGATCGAACTCGCCAAGGTCGACTTGCGAAAGCTGGGTGTGGATGTGGACTAAATCTTGCCTCAACTGGCCAGGAAGGGAAATGTCACAGCCACGGAAGAGGTAGATGGAGGAGAAGCATGATAGCATTATGCGGGGGTATCTGCAAATGCAAAAAAGGACAAAATGATCAACGCGACAACGCCTCGCTAAAACTAAGCATACTATCCCAATGGCCAAGATTGTGGGCGTGTATCACGATTCGCCGACAAGCAGTGACACCACCTTGCGCACTGCAACCCGCGGCTGCTCACCTCCCTCGACGAGTTCCTCAAATAGCTTCGGCACTTTGCCCAGCGCGCCTTTGCCATCTGCTTGGCGCCCTGCGGGCTGTTAGTGAGGAACAAAACACGGACAGGGATGGAACAACTCACATTTACCGGGCGCCCCCAGTAAAACGGCGACTTTGCTGTGCGCCTCGCCTGACCATTCAAAGTCGATTCTCCATTGGAATCGCACCGATGCGACTGATGGTGATGATCCACCCGGTGGTGGAATCTGGACGTCGATTGCTTGTTTCCCCATGTAGAGCAAGAGGTCCACATGGCTTGGTGTCATCTTGGTATCCTCCTCTCCATCTTGTTCCCCATCCCTCCTTTTCCGTGGCTTGGGCGTGCGCAATTTCTGATTCATCTCAAGGATGGCTTCGGCCGAGCCGAGCTCAGCCTGCAGCTGACACCAGAACTGTGCTCTCTGCTCCGCTACGCGCACCCATTCACCCATTGCCCAGGATGCGATCCCAACGTTTCTCTGCATACTGCGGTTGCATTGGCCAGTGCAGATTTTCTTCAAAAACGCACCGAGCTCGCTTTTTGCGCTTGGCTCGAGTGTTGGAACATCCAGTGATGTGATGCGAAGTTGATGTACGTCGATGGTCAGCTCCATCTTGGCGGCAAAAAGTCCGGGTGCACGCCGTGAGCGTAAATGAACCGTGTAGAACTGTTGCGAGGGCTGATCCGCGGCAGTGGGCGCCATAGACATGGCGCCCAACACTTCGAATGGGCTGAACAGTCGCAGAAAGGGCAATTCCTCCTCGGCTGTCATAGGCACCGGTCGATGCGACTTGATGCGGGCTTTGTCTTTCTCGGCTTCATTCGACGGTAGCACAGACACGGCCGGCTTGGCGAACGGTAAGAGGGCCATTGGGTTCAATGCTGCTTTCGCCAATAGATGAGACTGCGTCGGGCACGAGTCCACACCACCAGGCGCATAATGCCGCTTGAGGATTCGCTGGATATCTTCCTCTTCCGAAAGTGACACTGTCCGACCAGCTTTTTGCAGTGCCCTTATCCTCTCATTTTGCCGTCCCGTCACCTGCAGATCATTCCTCAGAGTCGCCAACTCCGTTCTCAGCGCCTCAAGCTCTCTCCGCTTGTGCGTGTTCTCGTCAAATGTAGGCAGGTTTCGGACGTTGTCAGACTCATCTGATAGCACAGTGGTCTGTCGCAGCCGGCTTGGCTGCGTAGCTGTGGCGAAGAGTTTCCTTTTGGACGGCGAAGCCATGGCGTTCTCCATGTCGGTATCTGGACGCACTGGCGGATTTTTGAGGGGTGAGCTCGGCTTGGTCTTGGATTTAAATGTGCGGCGCCGCGATGGACTACTGCTGCTGTGTATGCCCCTCGGGGGCGTCGACGTGACAGGATCGTCGACAGACGGTGGAAGATCTGGTTCTGGAGGTGGCTGGACCGCTGCCGCATCTGTCGAGCGCCTCAATCCACGCCTGGCGAAAGGATCGAACTCTTCCTCGTCCTCGTCCGCCGGCGGGGGTAACGGTCGTGGGGCTGGCTTCGCAGGCGATCGTATAGGCAGTATCCGGCGTACCGGGCTAGGAGATTTTGGCGGAGACACCGAAATTCTTCTTTCAAGTATACTCGGGTTGAAGCGCGCCATGCTGGTCTTGGTGGGCGACGCATAGGACGGGCGATTGGTCCTTGACTGTTGCGACGAGGGCCGTGGCGCGTCTGTTGCTTCGCTGTTGCCGTCATTGGGGGGCGATGTTCGCCTTCTTTTGGGCGAAGGCGCATCCATGATTATTCAACGTTGTCGTTTAATGCGACATTGCGCGGCCTTGTGAACAACTGAAATATACTGGTAGAGACATTGACAACTTCCTGCCTCGATCTGGGGGTAAGACCATAAGTCGCGGCAGTACGGATAAGTCGCGTCGGAAACAAACAATGTGGGCTTCACCGCCTACCCCTTTTGACCACACTCTAAGCATCGACTTGCTCTCAGCGATCAAGTTGCTGCAACAAGCTCAATGAACTAGGCTCTGTGTGTCTCAAGGCTTTAAATCAATTGAGTTTGTAACATTTACAATACAATGTCACAAAAACTGGTCAATTCTATAAGCTCGCTTGGCAGCTTTGGCTATTCGTCTCCCATGCCGGTCACGTGCTCTGGCTAGCCGAGGGTCAGTCGAGGACCCCCGAAATCCGGCGCGTGCTTCCGCCAATTTACGTCACTCTCGTTTTCTCTATTTGCTCTGCCAACAGTGTCCACCTTCTTGCCGACAGCTTCATCCCTCTCTTTCACGAACACTCGTCGCAGCCATGTCTCTCGCACTAAGGATCGCGCCTCAGCTGCGCGCCATCAGCCAGGTGGCTGCGACACCCGTGGTGGCACGTACCTTCACCACGAACACCCCCAACACGAGGGAACCCAACGACCCCCAGAACCAGCGGTTCCCCATTGGCGCCTTCTACCAAGCCATGCTCGACTATCCTACGCCCTTTGGCTTCGAGGTCAAGCCCGAGGTCCCTCCCAAGTCCGCCGACCCCGCTGTCCAGCCGGCTGAGGAACCCGCCACCGGCAAGAAGAAGCCCGGCCGCAAGGCCAAGACCGAAAGTACGCCACCTCCTATCTCCTCCTTTACCCCTGATACGAGCACTGCTGAGGAAAAGGCCCTGCGGGTGTTCGGTAAACGCTTGGACGGTGAGAAGGACATTGCCGCGCACAGTGCGAACAAGAGGAACCAGTCGCGATTAATAGGGGGCGTGCTGGTGCCGCCAGAGCCCCAGGAGCCGGACAACTGTTGCATGAGCGGGTGTGTCAACTGCGTGTGGGACCTCTTCCGGGAGGACATGGAGGAGTACCAGGCGAAGAGATTGGAGGCGGAGTCCGCGATGAAGGCGGAGGATGGAGGGGCAGGCGATGTGATTACCACAACAAAAGAGCAACAGCCCATAGCGGGAATGAAAGTTGGTGATACGACCACGATTGCCAAGGACACGTGGGAAGATGATCTGTTCGCGCACGTGCCGGTCGGTATACGAGAGTTCATGAAGCAAGAGAAAATGTTGAAGGAGAAGCACGCAAAGGAACAGCAGGCAAGCTGAAGTGGGGAGTTGGAGTCCGCACTCTTGGATAGAGATACCCTTACGACAGGCACGACTACAACATAGCATAGAACAGCGAATAGAATTGTTTGCGCCCTCAGACTGGCAGACCGGACTCCTTGGCTAGCCTGTCGTGCTCCTCAATGTCGCCGGCCTCCCAAGGGTAGCAGATCCACTCGTCGCCGACCGTGCGCGCAGCGTGGTAGCGACCCTCGGCCATCATGTCGTTGGGGAGGACGCCCTTCTTTTGTTTGTCCTTGTTCTGCGAAACACTGTTAGTCTCGATCTGGCGCGCCTGTACCATGGCGTTGACCTACATGCAGAACAAAGATGCTGAACTCTGTCTTGGGCTGGTTGCCTCCAAGGCGCTGCCTCGCCGCCTCTACATCCTTCTCGAGCTCCTTGACGGCGTACTCCAGGGTTGTGCGGGTATCGTCCACCTCGTCCACAATCAAGATCCTCTTGCCGATCAGGTTGGCCATCTCGCCCAGCGAGCTGAGATCCAGCCACTGTGTGCGCGTCACCTTGGTACCGGGGGCCTCAACCTGGTCATCGCCTTCTGCGCCGAGCGTCTCGTAGAGGGAGAGACCGATGGCCTGGATGGGGATGTTGGGCGAGCCGGGCTTCTTGAGGAATGAGCGCAGGATGCGGGCAGGCACGTAGCCGCCGCCACCGATGGCGATCATGAGCTGGGGCTTGCAGTCGGCCAGGAGCTTGTCCGCCGACTGCTGGCAAAGCTTGTGGACATCGTTGTACGTGACGTAGACTTTTTGGACCATGATGGGCAGATTTTGTATTTGTACGAGGTCGGTACGTTGCAAGGAACGACGGTGTGGGAGTCGGCGCGCGAGGAGATACGTGTGATTATCACGGTGGCAACGTCCGGACCGATGGAGTAGTCGAGGTTGCCCAAGGGGAGAGAGGGAGGGAGGGAAAGGAAGACTACGGACAGGATGCGGTCAGATTTAGGGTTCTTTTCATGCTTTGGCCAGCAGGCAGACGCCGCCAGCGTGTTGGTGGTGCTATCCGTCCATCCCCGCGTCACTGTGTCTGATCTTTTTTTTTCTTCGCTGCGACTGCCCCTCCAATCCCCGCAACTGGCTTGCGCCCTCCAATGATCTCGTGCCATCGTGGGACGCCTCGATCTTCTGTCTCCGAGCTGTCGGCGAGCGCCGAAAAGACGTGTGGCTGGTGGACGAGGAAACAAAGCTCAGAAATTAGGATGGAAGATGATTACAACGGCTGTCGTACATTTAGTGGAGACTATACCACCATGGCAGCATTGACAGTATCTTACTTGAGGTTGTGTTGTACAACAGAATTCAATCACCCTTTAGGACCTCGTGAAATACCCCGCCCCACCTCTAGTATCCGTATAGCCTAGCCAAGTCGATCACAGGCTCACAGCCTGAACATCGCTACGTCCTTCCTTCACCAGCCTTGACAGCAAGCGTCCCATCCACAGCCCTCCTCTGTGCCCTTTGTCAGTGACTCTCAAACAGGTGCATTCTGTTCCAGTCCCTAAGTGTTCCAGATCAAGTCATGTTTTTAGGGCAAATCAGTTCCTATCTGACTTTGTCACGTGCATGCGACATGTCAAGTTTATTACCGCGTCAATCGGGCGTGGAGTCAAGACAGCGAGTGTCCGCGCAATGTGGACGATGCTATACACCACAGCAAGGAAGTCAATCTCATCATTTGAAGAAGCGGTTGCTGTGGTACTCTAGGCTTTATTCAGACATCGACGCACCGCACCATGGAATTTCCCAACTCGGTTGCCATTGCCCAAGCACTCTGCACAGCGACAGCTTTCTAGCTTGAATGTTGAGAAACCCTTGATTCGATTGGCAAGCCCAGCACGACGCAGCTCGAACCTCCTGTCTGAGGCTATCGGATTTTAGGATGACACTGACTCCCGAGTCCCAAAAGTCGTGTCATCCAAAGACGCAGCGAGCTAATCACAATTGGCGACTGTGGACTCGGAGTCTTGGAGTATCCGCAAACCACGAGGAGCTGGGAGTGCTGCGTCTCATCGGCGGCTGTGGCATAATACGCCCTTCTCTGGGCTGCCTCTGAACACTCCTTGATTGTAGTTGTCAGGGTTTCTTCTCGCCCGCAGAAGTCGCCACTTTACGTGTAGTATCTGAGCGAGAATGTAGCTGGCGTTGCGGACGACGGTTTTCGACAATGTCGAAAGGTCTTGGATTTGCGTGTCTCCTGCTTGGTGCGCTTTGCCCCGTTTTCATGTACGTTGAGCATTGTCAATGGTATCGCACACCCTTTCTACAACAAGTGTGACACAAGTCCACTTAATAAGTCCGAAGCGCATAGGGCCTAGTGACAGATCCATTTTGCTTCGAGAAAGCAGTACTATGAGGCCCTCTTCGGCTAACGATGACTTTTCCAAGGGTGTATTCAGACGTCACCGACGTCTTTTCAGTGTCAATATAGTATGCGATTCCGCGCGTTCCTCGTCCTCACGTCTCACACGCTGATCCTTTTAGTCCGCACAGCAAGTCTGTGAAATTCAGTGTATCATCTGTGTAACCAGCTGCGGGCTGTGCGGGCAGGCCCGAACCTTGTTATGTGCGATGTTATCGATAGATCCTTGGGTGCGAGACAACACAGACGATCACAGCATGAACGGTTGGGGCATGTAAGCCAGGGTCATCACGTGCTCTTTTAACTTTTGATGGGATGGTAATCTAATTATGAGTCCAAATTCAGGGTCCAACTTCAAGGACCCTTATTGGTCCACTTATCTGAGTAGACTCTTCGCCTCGAAGTTTATATTCCTCCTGAACTCTCACTGCAGAGCAAATATAGAGTGAACATTGTCCTTTGTCAGGGTCATATACCTGTCCTGGTCAATTGCATCAACCATTCAGATGGTATACACATAGATTACAATGGGCGCATCACAACGGCAATTCAGTTGATGGTAAGTGTGTTGATCATTGATAGTAGTAACAGTGTAAACGTCCTCCGCAGAAACATGTTCGCCAGTGTGCCCCTAAGCACATAACCTTTGCCAGTCAAAATCCAAATCCTCCATTTCCTGCACAATTTTTTTTTTTTTTCTTTTTTTCTTTCTTTTTTTTTTTTGAGTTTTGAGTTTTGAGTTTTGCTGAGGACACAATGTCCATTGCACCCTTGTCGACTGACCACACATTTGTTGCTCAGAAGCAACCTCAACGCTGTGAGAAAAACAGAACACGTAGTCAAAAACAAACTGTCTCGAAGCTCATGGGCTCCTGGTGGGGGGTATCGTGGTAAAAAATCGACTCGCTTGTGAGCTAAAGAGCTCGAGAAAGGGGGTATCGCTGGTTTGCTGAACAGAAGGAAATCTCTGACATTGCCATCTCGTGAAAGGCAGATCCTCGACTAGAGGTGGCAGCCCTGGTTGAGGAGGAATTCACAACCATTGCCAGCGTACTTGACCTCGGCAGCGTTGCAAGTAACGCGGCGACGGCACACCTGGAGGCGGAGGACAAGCTTCCAGCGCTGGATGAAGAAGCAGCGGCGGTCCTCAAGGCGCTGGAGGAAATTGTCCTTGAACTGAGCGTGGTGATCCTTGATTTGCACCCACTTCTCGTCTGAAACATCGTCCAGGACGAGGAGGAGGTCCTTCAGACGGGCGTCGTGGCACTTGTACATGTCCCGGCACTCTTGCTTGACGGTCTTGACATCAGTGGCCCGGTCGCGTGGCAGAGAGTACATGCAAGGCGCATTGGTGTTGTAGTAGCGACGGATGGCAGCAATGGAGTCCTTGGTGGCATGCTCTGCCGCGACGACATAGTCGCGCATCTGGTTGCACAGAATCTCATCAAAGTCATCATGAGCAAAGTCAACGCCTGCCGTCTCGGTAGCGGTAGGCATGTCCGTGATCCTCATGGCGTTTGCCTTCTGGCAGCGAGAGATGGCTTCGTTGAGGCGACGGCGAGCTTGAGCGGTGTGGTCAGCGGCGACAACGGCAGCTTGGTTCATAGAGTTGGAAGACATCTTGAGGAGAGTGTAAGATGTGAGTATCCAAAGCTGGTAGTTGCTTGGTGATCAAGTAAATCGAAAGGACTTGAAGTTCAAAGTCTTTGGTAGCTGGTGAGTCGGTTGTGGTATGAGCTCAGAGAGACAAAGTGAGTTGTCAGAGTGAAGATAGATTGTCTACTAGATGGGCGGGCAGGTGTCTTAAGTAGTAGAATCACGGTGGAACAGCATGAAATGTATCGAGCTAATGAAAGCTTGAGAGCGAGTTTGTAAGTGAGCGGAGTGAGCGGTATAGAGAGCCTGGATCGTTGATGGAGGAAGGAAAAAGAAAACGCTTCCCAGGCAGGGAGGCGTGCTTTTATACTTTTTTCCCAGGGTCTCGCAATCAGCCAGAGTCTTGAAATCAGTAGTTTCCTTGAGATCAGTCAGGGTCTTGAAGCTTTTCAGGGTCCTAAGGCTAATCGTGGCACGCGGCGAGTAGACTTTGATGTCAAGGAACCTTGTAGACAGCATACAGCACGGAATTGGAAAGAAGCTTTGCCGGCTCGTGTTAAGTATCAGGCAATCCAGGGGTGACTTTGCATAGTCTTGAAATTGTTCAGGATCCAAAAGCTAGTTGTGTGTCACGAGGACGCTTATAGGCAACATGCTTCACAGAGTGGGAAGGAAGCTTTGCCAATTCATGTTCAGACTCTGTAAATCCACTGGTAGATTTGTACAGTCTTGAAATTGATTAAGGATCCAAGAGCTTGCCCCGTGTCACAAGAAGCCTCATAGACAGCATACGGCACAGAGTAGGGAAGGAAGCCTCCCCGGCTCATATTTAAACTTAGGAATACTTCCGTAGGTTCGTATGAAAACTTTGTATCAAGAACGAATTTCGACATAGGTTTGTGTGGGCGCTGTTTAATTCTCTGCTGTTCTCATCGGGTACAACGGAGTATTTGCCCGAGGCCCTGCTGCCCCACGAGCGCACGATGTCAGGCTCCTCATCGGAGAACTCGGAATGCTCACAACCTCCGAAGGGGGACTGACTCACCAATTAGCACACGCTGGCCATAACTTACGATGCTAGCCATCTTGCAAATAGGCTTTAGTCACTTTGATATCCTTTCGATGCAATTTCCATCAATCACATGGCATCCGGCCCATTGTCTATGTGAGAAGTGAGTTCTATGTGGTGATTTAGAGGTATCCAAGCTAGTCTGCCGCTCCTCGGCCCTGGAAATGCACCACGCCCGCAATGAGTTTCCAAACCCGCATAATCATGCTGCAGCAGCACTGAGGTCCACGAGCTCCTTGCCCTGCTTCAAGTCTGCAAACCCATAAGCCTTGCTATCTGGCGGCAGCGTGCCGTCAGCAGCCCACATATCCACGAGTGGCTTCATAGGCTCGAGATCCTCCGGTCTCAGCAAGTCCAGCGTTGTTGCCGTCAAGACAAAATGGCTGAAGCAGCTGTTGAGTTGCTTCTCCAGGTTCAGCTGATAGAATGGGTCGAGGAAGTGGTCCCAGTACAGATGAGCGTAAACGCGGAACATCTGGAGGAAGATAGTGCGGCAGATGCCAGGGAACTCTTTTGGGAACCCACTCCGCCTGCCGATGTAGTCATCGGCCCCATTGGCGTCGGGGTTGGCCGCATCAGCATAAGGTGCTGAGGACACACCAGCTGGGTCTGACGGGAAGAGATTTGTGTCATCAATCTTTCCTGAGATCCAGCGCTGCATAAGGGTCATGTACTCGTATGCAGGTAGCTCGACTGGCTCGTGACGGCTGTTCAGCCAGGTGTATGAGGTGCTGCTTCCAGCTGACATTTTGGGGCAGCTTTGACGGTTGCAGATTGATGTGCCATCCTCATCCTTCTCAACCACCACGCGTACAAAGTTCCACAGCACCCTATAGTGTTCGACAACTGGAGATTTTCTTAGAATATGACGTGAAGCACCAGCGGCTCCTGGACTTACCCTGATGAGCTATCCACTCGCCCTGGTCAACTGTCTTGGGCCTCGCGCTGAGCGTCATGAAATTGCCCTTGACAATGTGCTTCGCACAGGGGCGGCTCAGCCAGGCAGGCAGAGGCCGTGGCCAGCTGGACACAGGTCCATCAAAAGGCAGGGGCCCCGATGCAACAGCGCCTGCAGGCGTTGGCGTTGCCGCTGGTGATGAAGATCCGGGAGGCGGCTGGAGGGGTCCCTCAGCCGGGCCGGGGCTCCTCTCGGTACGGCCCGAGGAGCCTCGGAAGCGGGCATTTCTGCATTATCAGCATATACTATGCCAGTTTCAGAAGAGTCTGTTCTTACATCCCGGAAATGAAGTTTGACATGGCCGGTATTGTTGTACGCTTGGTGAAGTGAAGTCAAATGCGGTGGTGCCAGGTGGGCCAGAGGCTAGAGCGGTCAACGGTAATGGCGGCCGGCGGTGGACCCCTGTTTAGGGGCACCTTCCATCCAGGGTCCAAGCTCAATTGTGGCGGGTGAGAGTGGCTGAGGCAAACAGGCATCTGTGGCCCGGTAACACGTCCCACAGACTTCCCCAAATTCAAAAACGGACAGACCTTTGTCATCTGATCAAGCTCGTCATGTTACGAACTCTTGTACACTCGCGATTTTCCAGGGACACAAAGAACCATCTCTCATAAGTACATGCCTTCAATGTGAACTCGAAGGACACCCCGTCAAGAACTTGACTGATACACATTCTAACGACCGAAAGCCAGTGAAATGGCGCGGCTCTTACTCTGAACAATGCAGAGCCATTTCCACCGCCATTCAAGATCGTGCACTGGTGTTCTCTCCTTTAGACCGAGATGAGAACACCAATTTCTAGAAGACTGTTATGGACAAAGATGCCACGCGGGAACAGCAAACAACTACTTGGTCGACTTTGCTACAAGTATCTCCAATACACACTTCTCTTCGTTATCCGAGTCACTCGCTATTGCAATTCACTGACGAGGAGAGCGATTCGGGAATCCCTCTATCATAACGGAACTCGTTTTACACTGGTGTTTTACGTACTCGGAAAAAAACACAGAGCCCTGAACACAACCCCAAACTCTCTCACAACGAGCCTATACTTCACCGCACCCAACCTACGCAACGATCTCTCTAAAATGGCTAGTCGCAACAAATGCCCTGGTCTGACCGTGAGCATCCCATCCCCTGACGATTTTGTGAGTCCGCTATATCTGGGGCGAGCGGAGCAGACAACCAGCGCAGACAGCGTAGAATCCCTTGAGCGAGAGCCATCATGGACTCCAAAGCCAATCAACGACGCGGAGTATCGAGCTGCATGTCTGGATCGGCGCGAGAGATACATCCTAGCACTTCAATCCTCGGGCGATGCTGGGTTCAACGACTACCTTCACTGGTACAGTGATCACCCACATTCATACCCTTTTAGACGCTGGGATCCCTGCAGCTGCACTCACACAGCCTCGACTGATTCATCTAGCAGTGTGCAATTCTCATCTTCTGAAAATGACGATAGAGAAGGTACGCTTGTGCCTTGTGTGGACACCGCCCAACCCAAGTCATACTGTGCAATTCGTCAAGCATTTTGGAACATTGATTCCACTCATTTCCGTTTAGAATCAGGATCTCCAGATAGTGCAAGCGCTGACGAAGAACGATCTTTTTTGTCCTACTCGACCCGCCGAGCCGAAGTCGTTTTCATTGGTGAAGAGGAATTTTGCAATGGTAGCATGGCGATTTGCTCATCGATGGTCGTTACGGCTATCACTTTGGCTGGGCTTTTGAAGTTAAGGAACATCATTTTCTAAGGAGACGCTTGTAGCGCTAGACGCTCTCTCAGATGTTGATGGTTTAAAGGTAAGTTCTCTAGAGTCGGATTTCGCATGCACAATCTTTTCTTTTTTACGCTAGGGTCCTGTCCAGCTGCTCCGGACTTCCGTTCACTTATCGGTTCATATAGCGCATGAGTAGTTGAACATCCACTCAAAATTCATTCTAATGAAAACACGAATATTTATCATCTCGCAATTGTAATGAGAACCAAGATTCGCGGAGTGACCCTGATGAAGTCGGCTCTGTGCACTGAGGCCTCGTGTTTGAACAGGCTCGCTCCGCAAAGACTAATGGTGCAGAGGTAATTCTCCGGCGACTTGTCTTGCGACACAGTGAAAGCTGAAAAAACACGAAAAGGAAGACATACGGTCACGACAAGACTGATGTGGCACGCATGCGATCGACCTGCTAATTACAGGGCGAGCGAATGGCATCGCGCTCTTGCTCAACTGGCGCTACGTCGCCGCCCCACTATTACTCCAAAGTGGGCCAGACAAATTTCTAGAGGCTTCTTCGCTCGAGCTTCCTATACATCTCCTCTTCATCTTCCATCCAACTCTTAAACCAAACCTTCTCTCTTTGCTAACTATCCAGCTGTACAATTTCGCACTGAAATAGGCGACCTACTCATAGTCTGCTTTAATTGTAAGTCAATCATCAACGCGCGCCGAGCCCTCGCTCCCCTTTGCTTTATGATGAAAAATCCAGCTGGCACCAGTCATAGAGTGACTTGTACTCCCTTCATTGATGACTATCATGCTGTGGTCTACCAGGCCATCCTGATCAAGCTACCCCAATTCCTCCTCTTTGCGCATTCATTGTTCAAGCCAGGCGCTAACACGCACTGTCGCAGGTCTGCTAGCTCTCATCGACACCGACTACCGAATCGTCAAGATGGTCCTGCACAACCCCAACAACTGGCACTGGGTCAACAAGGACGTGTCCGAATGGGCGCGCGAGTGGTTCAAGGACAATTGCCTCAAGCTCGAAGCTGCCAATGGCGACGTGACAGCCCGCATCTCGGGTCTCCAATCCATGGATGGCGACGTCGACGTCAGTCAGCGCAAGGGCAAGGTCATAACCATCTTCGACGTGAAGCTCGTCCTCGAATACTCTGGTAAATCACGCCCGTCGTAGAGGGGCCCCGTAGTGTTTCTTTTGTTCGTTCTGTCACCACCAGGCACTGACGCCTGTCGGTAGGGTCTGCTCCTGATGCCGCTGACGTATCCGGCTCCATTACCGTCCCCGAAATTGCCCACGACACAGAAGAGGACGAGTACGTGGTATGTCACCCTCCTCCTCTTCGTGTTTCCATCCAGTGACTGAATTTCGTTTTTTTCTGCGTCCTAGTTCGACGTGGATCTCTTCGCCGAGTCCAAGGAAAAGCAGCCCGTGAAAGCCCTCGTAAAGTCGGAGCTTGTGCCCAAGCTGCGCCAGATCTTCCAGAACCTCGCCCCAGCGGTCATCAGCTACCACGGAAAGGATATCCAGCATGCGCAGGGGTCGAATCCCTCAAGCGGCTTCTCCACGCCTAAGATGTACGAGAAGTCCGGCAGTACTAAACCTGCCACCACATCAACGACCCAGACCTCGAGCTCGTCCAAAGTCAACACAACCACGGTGACCGATTCCGTCGAATTCCGCACAACAGCGCAAGAAGCGTACCAGGTCTTTGTTGATCCGCAACGTATCGCCGCGTTCACCCGGGCGCCTCCCAAGGTTTTTGAGGGTGCGAAGAAGGGAGGCAAGTTCGAGCTGTTTGGCGGAAACGTGTCCGGCGAGTACTTGGAGCTCGATGAGCCTAAAAAGGTGGTCCAAAGCTGGCGGTTGGCGCAGTGGCCAGCTAACCACTACTCGACCCTCAAGATCGAGTTCGATCAGAACGATGTCGATCATGTGACCGTCATGCGGGTGACATGGGATGGTGTGCCCGTCGGACAGGAGGAGGTCACCAAGAGGAATTGGACGGAGTATTATGTCAAGAGCATCAAGCAGACATTTGGGTAAGCTCTGCACCCGTTCTCGTTGCAAAACGATACTGATCTTCACAGCTTCGGCACCATTCTATAAGCAGATGCCGCGCACATGCTCGGGGAGTACATTGGAACTGGAACTGTTATTCAATGTTATGGGGGGGGGGGGGGGGGGGGGGGGGATGATGGTCACGGATACAAAACCTAGCCGCGGGGGTTTGCATTTTCAGACGACGTAATTGAGAACATGTTGATTTTGAAGTGACACGAGA